>NW_028262290.1:130403325-130585825 GCF_047370975.1 Nipponia nippon
CTGTAAAGCCATAATGCTAAAGCCGCATCTTGTTGCCCTGTGGTGTCCTTTGGAAAAGGGAGTGGGGGGAAAGCATAAAACATGCCCGTCAGAGAATGACGTAGGCTTAAGGAAAATGCACCGTCCTTGCCCAGTTTTAACTTCTGCTGATGCTAATGGGAGTTGTTCACTTGCTGTTGAGATGATACTGAAGTATTAATTGAAGATTAATACCTAAATCTGTAATTACGTGCTTTTAAGTTTCTAATTTATTTGGCTTTTGTCTCTGTTTGTCAGGTATGCTTGTTCATTCCACAAATAAATATACATTATCCTGAGTCCTCTTTGAACAGTGTCATAAAATCACAGCATAATTGATGTGATTAACACATCAGGCTAGAAACTGAGTTCATTGCCAAAACTGTATGGTGCGGTTGTGTGACATGCTGTCTCTGTCAGTGTATTGGGAAGATGTTGGGAACTGCTGAGATGATGTTCAGGAATCTGCAGTTTGGATCTACCTTTTGGTTAATGATAATGTTAACCTCTCTGTATTTCCACAAGCACAAGTTTCGTTGTGCTAAATATGTCTGCAAAGTCATCTACATCTTTATATTAAACTGCTTTGCTTTTTCAAAACTAAAGCTATCTATAATTCAGCCACTTTATTGAAAGCTGCACACAGGTGTTCGGTGGACTAAGACACCGAAATAATTTATGTCTATTAGTCTGACCCTTCTTAACATTAAAACAAAACTATTTTTGTTGTTTTCTTCAAAAAGCTTTCACTATGATGAATCTCCAATAAAACTAAATGCGGCTTCTGATGATTTAAACTGATCTTTTTAAAGATAAATCAGATTCCATGGTTAGCACTGTAATCATCTTGTCATGCTTAGTGTGATTATTCACCTTTTAAAACTAATAGCAAAGTTTTTCAGGTTCTGCAGTCTTCTGCAGGTTCCTGGAATGAAAGAACAGTATACATATCAGTTAAAACAGACTGCTGGATGGAACTTTACTTTTATGATTCCAAAACCCATAGGAAATTATATATTGACCTCATGTTTAATCCAAATGTACTTTAAAACAGAACAGGTCTTTCAAGACTTAAATGAATTTAGTTAAGGTTTCATTAGAAAATACTGGCAGTGTGTCCCTCAGTTTGCTAGGCAAATAGTTATGTCATTATCTGCCATCTTGCTAATAAGCAGTTCAGAGTAAGTTAGGTGTGCGCATTTGAGAGCTGCAACTGTGGAAGTCTGCCTTGTATTTTCAATTTGAAGTGTATGTCTTAGTCTATATTGATCTGAATTTAACACCAAGTATTCAGCAAAGACAATTTTTTTTTTTTAAATTATTTTGCAATTAAAAATCGCTCATCTTGGGAGAAGGTAGAGGCAAAAGATTTTCACGATTTTCATGCATCAAACTTGTATCTGTTCTTGCATTTGAGGATATGTTGGCTACTATGAGTGTATTCATCTTAAATGGACTGAAGTTTTATTTTTAAACTTCCTCCTTTGATTTGGACAGTGCTGAATGGTAAGAATTTCTATAAAATTGGATATGTGCTGGTTTTGTGTTAACAGACCATAGGCAACAGCTGTAGTTAACATCTTATGAAATACAGTACTAATAAATACAATTAACATTATTTTAATGGACATTTTTATGTTGCAGCGATCAGTGTAAGCTTTCATAGTGAAGTACAGTTAGTACATATGGTATTGCTACAGTACTAATTACATTTATTGCAATGGCTTTTGCTCTGTGTTTCAGCCATGCTTTTGTGCGGTGGACTGTTTCATAGAGGCATGCTGATAAAATATGCTATGAACACAGCAGATGATATTAAAATAAATAAATGTGGAAGTTGGTTATAGCTGTCTGAAGGCCTCTTAGTTATGAAATACATATCAGTGTTGGTCCCAAGGGTTTTGAGGATAACTGTGGCAAGGGAATATATGTTCAAAGGAGAGTCTGTTCTGTACGGAGCTTTCCAAATCTGTTGATACAAGCTGTGTCATGTACACCGCTTCTTATTTTTACCATTGTCATTCCTCAAGCGCTCAAAGGTTGCAAACAAAAATAGGGTCCTGTTGAGGTAGGTACTCTGCAAATAAAGAAAGCAGGGGTGTACAATCCAGCATGGTGCCTGAGTTATTTGTATAGCAGTGCTTATAACATCAGTCTTGGAATGAGGAATAGTGGAGTGCTATCATCACAGCAGTGCCCCTGGGCTAAATAGCTGTTCTGAGAAGTGGGGTCAATGAGCATGGGCACAGTAGGCTCACAGCCTTGGAGTTAGGGCTTTTGAGGACAGAGCTTATGTCTGTCTGGCGTTGGGTGCTAGTGCAGGTGTATCTGAGTTTTGATTCAGAATTGCAAGGAGGGTAGCTGATAAGGTTACCGCACCATACTCAGTGGTTTATTACTTCTGCATAGGTAGCTGTGCTGTCCATGAAGCAGTTATCAATCCTGTGCCAGATGTTTACTTTAGGTAAATCCAGCCCTGATTTGGGAGTGAGAGCGGGTATGTGAAGTAAAAAGACTTCGGAGGTCTCAGGCCTGGTTTTCTGTTTTTTTTGGGGTTTTTTTTGGGTGCGTTTCCCGCCCCCCCCCCCCCCCCCCCCCCTTCTTTCCCAGTTGGTTGGCATGCAATGCCTCTCATGCTGGCTCCTGCTGAGGTAAAAGGACTGGTTCTCTTTAATTGCCGATATGCTTTGGGATCCGAAGCATTTCTTAAATTTTTAATGCTAGAAGACTGTACCTGTAGTAGAGTGTAATACTGAAGACTGGGGCCACAATGGAGAAAGGGATATTAAAAATAGAGAAGTAATAAAATACTTTCTGTTGCACTTCTAACGCGATGTTCAGAGCTGATCAAAGAGAGCACTGAAAGGAGAGGGTAAAGCCAACAAATGTCTTCACGTTTACCTCATTCCCTGGAATGTCATAACCTAGGGGAGAGGCAACTCCTGATTGACGGGCTGGATGTGGCTCCCCCCAAAACAGCTGACCTGTCTTACAGCTCGGTCCCTGACACCTGTGCAACCCCTTTGCCTTAGCCCTTCTGGGCAGATGGCTTGGGGATTCTATTTCTGTGAGTCGCTCACCCAGTTATGAGGGCCGTGGCAGGAGAGTGGGGATATGTAGGAATAAAGAGCTCACTCGGCTAAGAAGCTCCCTGATGTCGAGAGGTGCCAGTGAGTAAAGTGGGTGCGCAACGTGATCTGGGTAATGCAGGGAGGTCAGCTCTTCACAAATGAAGGAGGCCATTAAATAGAGCAGGATCTTAGGGAGCTGGGACTGAAAATATGGAGAAAGAGGAGATAAAGAAGAAGGGGAAATGATGAGAGTTTAAAAGCAGGAAGCAACCTGGAAAATGACACTACTGGACATAGGAAAGGCTCTGAGGGAATAAGACTATGAGACTTGGTGCAGAAGAAAGGGTCTTTCCAGAGGTAGGCACTGGTGTTGGAAAAGGGAATGGGTGGAATAGAAAGAAGTGGGGTGGGAAAGGTGGTTTCCTGCAAGCACATTTTTCTTCCAGCTTCTGTGCAAGAAGTTTACTGCATTTTCCTTAGAGATCTCTGTTTGGCACATCTAGGTGATTATAGGAGTAAACTGACAGTGTCTCTCTAAAGCAGAATAGAGAGAGATTCATCTCTTCTATGGCTGTGTCCAGAAGACCCTCCATCTCCTCTCCCATCACGTGAGGGGAAACGTCTGTCAAAAGTATAATTCAGATTCTCACTAATGGTGAGAGAGAGGATGGGTCTGAACAGCCTGCTCCTGATGTGGTGTTAATTAATATTCAGGTGTGGTTATGGACAATGAAATGGTCAAGTCAGGCTCTAACAAGAGTGACCCAGGCTTGGTAGCTTTGAAGCTGTTGTTTAAAAAGGAAATGTCTTCTGGCCGGAAGGCTACACACTAACCATTTGGATTTAAGATTGGAAGATACAGTTCCTCTGGAAATTGTATTTATTCCATAAATATTATGGCAGAAACTGGTTTCCTGCATTTCATACTTTCGTTTCATGTGCTTTCCTTCACCTCTGATAGGCAGAGATCTTTCTAGTTGTCTCATAAACTCCTGCTAGGCTTGATGATACCTTCTGTAGTCAATGCATATTGGTTTATAGCCCTGCCAGGCCCAGCTCCTAGCTTTGGACTTGAGGCCCACTCCCTGTGTCCTGTGTCTGCTCTCACAACCTCCCATTGCAGCTTACTGCTATTTCCCACCTTGAAGGTTAGAACATGATTAGGAAATGGGAGCTGGAAGTCAGGCAGACTCAGGAGAGACACAGAAGTTCCTGGACATTCTCCCTGCTGCTCTGGGATCGGAAATTCTCTCATGTCTCAAGAGGGAGGGGAAAAAAAACAACTCCTTGGCATCTTGTTATAATACTTCCATATGTTTCATTCCCAGATGAGGTGAAAACTTTGAATTAGTTGTCTTTAGAAAGTTAGCCACACAAATATATGGAAAAATATGTGCAATATTTAGGAGAACCTACTGCAGAAGTGTGTGCGAGTATGCTTGTTTTCACATGCTTTTGTTATTTTCTGCTGTTCTGAGACTTTCTGTTGGGGAAGAAAGTCTGCTTTTTGTGTTGTTTTTAATGCTTCAGCAGTCTGGTGTTCCTGTGTCTGTTGGGATACTTGATCTTGAAAGCAGACCTTCAGACTGGTGCTCTACTCAGTTTACTCTATGGCAGATGCAGCAAGTGCGACAGCACCAAAAATGTCCTTATTGTATGTGTCGTGTAGAGCTGGTTTTATGCAAGCGTAGTAGCTATTAGATTGGGGGCTAAGGCTGTCTGGCAGCTTAGCCTGATACACGTACAGAAGTCTCATAGCTTAGCACTAAAACCAGTAAGGTGGTAGATGACGGCAAAAACTGTAGTCCACTGTGCAAAGCAGCAGACCTGTCAACTGTACTAAAGATCAGTACAAACATGAAGCTCAACGTGAGTGAAGATATAACTGTTTTTTTCTTTGAAGTTATTCTGTTGAATAATTGTCTAAAAAAAAAAAAGCAGAAGATTCTGAATTGTAAAGCTTAGTCTTGTGTTGCTCACAGACTCATTCAATGACAAGGATGTTCTCTGTAGATGACATTAGAGGATAGTAGGTGAATTATTTTGGTCTAGATTTCTCTTTTTAAAGAACACATGTAACGTTATTTGTAGAGCATGTCAGGAAGAGCATGCAAAAACAGTATCTTATGTGTAACTTGATGCTGCTAAATTATGCAGGTTAAAAGCTGAGATCAATTTATGTTTGTTTAAAAGTGCTGCAGCTGTGGTGGTCCTGAGCATGTATCAGTTAGGTGAGACAGAGGTGTGACACTCAATGTTGTTGCAAAAGACATACTGTCAAAGGAAGTTCTTTATGGATTGTGAATTCAAGGCATGTGTATTATTACCAAAAAACTGCTGGGGTTATGGTGGCAGCTTTTTATGGTAAGGGATTGTAGCTGATCAGCATGGAGAGCTATGCAGTTTAGTCTGTGGCTTGTATATTTTTTGGTTTGATAAGTTAGTTCTTGTTGTCCGTGTACTTGCTGGTGTGAGAAGCATGGTTTGTACTAAACTTCACTAGTGAATGCCAGTTATAAGCTTTGAAAGATTTTAGCATTGCCTGTTGCTTAACGAACAAGCAAGTGTGAACCATTTCTTCTTCCCACTCTATCACAGTTGCAACTGCTCTCTCCAGTATTGAATAAACGGTCCCCTGTTAGAACAACTGACATCTGGAAGACTCTTCACAGTACTTCACATAGCAATGTTCTGACTCAGCCATTAGTTGTCAGAGCTCAAATCGGGGTCATCTCAAGAAATCTGTAATGCCTTTTACTTCTAGCAAGAGCTGGCCTGAAAATCTGCTTAATGTTGTCATTCAAAATTTACATGGTTTCATTAGGCTTATTAAAAGCAATGAAAAATGCAGCAGTACGTAACACTGATAAAGCCCTTTCACCTTGCTATTTCAAATCACGTTTATGGACGATGAATTTAGCTTCCCAGTAGCCCTGGGCAGAGGTATTATCTCCATTTTATGGACAAGAAAACTGAGTTAGATTCAATGACTTGTCCAAGGTCATACGTAAGACTGATAGTATTGGGGGGAAAAAAATGTTCAGACTTCTGTCTTAATTACATGATAATTTTTTTGAATAAACTCACTGTCTTAGAAAAGATGCATCTATGTCTTTGTCTTTAGGGTTTTAAAAATTATTTTCAGGATTAATTTTGCAAAAATTAATCAGTATTTTCCTCAGAAGCATGATTCTCACGACTGAGAATATTAAGAAGAATTATTATCCTTTTTTGTAGACTTCAGTTCACTGCTTCCTACAAAAACTTTGTTGTAGTCCGCTTTGGCTCTGTTGTTCTCTGCCTTTGTGAAATAAAGCTGCGCTCATTATTTAGCATTCTTACATTTGCATATGTACAAGAGGGAACAGCTGCTTTCTGCAGGGATTTTGTGTACTCATTCATATTCCCACAGTGGTGGCCTTGTTCTGAAGCACACTGCTACCCTGTGGAAAAGCAGAAGAATACATGGACAATATAGAAATCAGTCTGTTATTAAACATTTGGAAGTACAGCTATAAAGGGAAAAATACAACCACAGAGTTACATTTTAAAATCTGAAGCAAGTGCCATGCAATGATGAGCTATAAAAGTTTCTTCTTCTTAGAGCTGCTGGAAAGTTATGGGGAAAAAACTCTGTTCAAAGGAACAGAAGAAAAATTTGAAAAACAAATCTAATGTTATTACTAAGAATGTTTTGTGTTTTTAAAAAGAAAAAATAGAAAAAATAGTAGTGTGTATTCTCATTTGAAAGTGATCTTGGCCTAGATAATAAATAGCCATTCCCATATCCATGGACAGAAAATTCTATGCCTCTATATTGATATAAATTTGAGATTTCCAAGTATGATCCAGACAACAGTTCAGTTCCCAAAGATTTGTGAATAGCTAGCCAGTCACAGGAGTTTGGCATTTCCTTCTTTTTTTTCATAACGCTTTTACTGTATATTTTCTAATGCCTCAACTTAGTTTTTAAAATTATTTTAAAATGTATGAAAAATTATATGACAAAAATAGATTAATTATCTCCGTAAACTGAAAGACTTAAAATCCCTAATCTGGGTTGGAGATGAAGAGAACTAAAGCTCTAGCCAGAGATGTGAGAACACATTAAGGAACATAATTTGTACACGTGTGTACAAACGCAACAGCTTAGTGAGTTTGGAGAACTTTGCTTTTCAGTTCTTTAGAAAAAAGTAAATACATTCACTTTGCATTTGTCTTTAAAATTTTGACGCATCTTAAAGTGACTTTGAGGAAGAACTTGAGTCCAAGTGTGTGCAGTTTTATCCTAAAGCATTAAGACATGTATATACATGAGATTGTGAAAACCTGTGCAGTTAGAATGGAAAGTGTTAGAATGTGATAGCCACAACTGGACCAACCATTTAAAACCATCGTAATACAAATACGATTCTGAAGCATTTGCTTCCTTGCTGGAATTTTTTTTCTTGCTATTTTGCTACCTTCCACTGTTGGACTTCTTGTTTTAATAGTAGCAGATAGTATTAAAATATTTTCAAGAGGGAGGAAAGCACTTACAGAATTATTAATATTCTGCTTATGGATATCTGAAAAAAATGGAAGGTCACAGTCTGACCTAGAGACCTTGGCAGTGTCCTTTAAACAAGCATTAATCATACGCAGTGCATCAAATCATCATGTGCAAGATAACATTAGTGACCTCTCCAACTGAGAATAACAAATGACTCTTAATTTTCCTTTCTGTACGTGACAGTAGCGTTGACAACCTCTATGTATATTTTTTTGCCCTATACCTAATCAATTGATCATTCTCAACACAAATTTTTCCTTGAAGTACATCTTTTCACTATTTCTGCATGACAGGAACCTGTGTAGAGAACATGTAATGGATTAGTCCTCATATATGCATGTTTATTTCTGTTGGGATGTCTAAAAGCAAAGTAGTTTCTGCATCTTTTGTGCTGATGACATGACATACTGAACAAGGGGAATTGGATTATGTTGACTAGTTAAAATATACAAAATTTATAAAGCTGTGCTTCAAAATGTGGGTAAAAGTACAGCATGCAACAGCATTCTTGGGGAAAATCCATGTTCCTTGAAACATTTTTGATAATGTCTTTAGTCATGTGAAGAATCTAAAATAATCCATGCATCTTCCACATTACCTGTATGAAAGTTGCTTAAAAGTCCTAAAGGGGGCATCACTAGTTGTAACTGGAATTGTGATGTGCTCAGAGATATGTCTTTATATGCAGTTACAGAGTCAGAGTAAATATTTTAGAGCTAAAGTGAAGACTTAATTGCCTGTCAGCTGCTGAAAAGGTCTTGTTAAACCAATTATAACCCTATAATGCCCTAGTCTTTATTCTGCAATGGCCAACGCTGCAGCTACAGGGTACTGGAGGAGTCTACAGGATCAATGTGCATTAAAGGGTTAACAGGCACCCTAGGCAATATTTCGTGACTGTCGGTGCCTTCACAGAAATTGCCTCAGGATTTCAGTGTTCTGGCCTGTCAGTCTTGCCATTGCTCCACCACCTGCAGTCTGATAGCTCCAGCTGGTTTCCTTCTCCCGTTTTTGCAGCCTGGCCTTAAGCACAAGCAGCGGCTGCTTGGCTGAGCCCTGCAGAGACTTGCAACTCGTTGGCTGTCCTGATGTTCATTCAGCCCTTCACTGTGGATTTGGAGGCAAAAGCAATGTGCCAATTGTTGGCACCTTGGGGTGCTGCAGATCAGAAGTCTGGCCTTGTTTTGTCTTTCACTGGTGGTGCCAACTGTTAGTCTGGCTCCCCAGATGTTTTCCTGACTGAATTTCACTGAATGGCAGTGGGACAGAGTTCATGGAAGTCTAATATATTTTCAGGTTTTGCTGCAGCTGCAGACTTTCTCAGTGGAATTTATTTACTCATTTTGTTCTTTTTGGCACTCATGTCATTTAGAGGCCAAATTAGCAATCTCTGCCACTAGTTGCTAAAACCAAATGATTCATAGGAGAATGCACGAGTAGAGAAGGATATCAGATTAAATCTCAGAAGACTCAACACTGAAGTACCATGTAACATCTTTTTAAAAGTCGTAATGGGTGGCTAAATAAACTCTCTGGGTTTTAGCTATGTTGCTGGAAGCTCTCAGGAAAACCATCTGAGTGGTCATTTCAACCTCCATCCACTGGTCAGTCAAGACTAAATACAGTTGGGCTTTTTCAACCAGTCAGCTAGTAAAATTGTCAGTAGGGTAAAGTGAAACCCTCTTATTGGATCATATAGGCAATGTCTATGATACTCATCATGTTCACATCAGTTGCAATAGATGTCTTTGTTGTGCTTGCTCTTTTCATCGATTGCTTGGGGTATTGCAAATTAAGAGTTTCCATAATCCAGTTAAATATTGAAGCTACATTTGAGCTGTAACATTATTGCTTTGCTGAAGTCCCCCGTAAGAGTTTCACCAGAGGTTTAAAATTTCTAAGCCAGATCGTATTCTGTATTACAGAAATCTTTTTAAAAAATATTTTATGCAACAGCTTCCAGCTCAGTGAGCTTCGATTTATGAACATCTGAATAAAAGAAGAAAGATTAATAAATTTGAGCCTTTGTGCAATTTATAATCCTTCACATACCTACAAAATGCCTTTTTTCCTAATAGACTTAAATTCTAGTATGCTTTTTAATGAGTAAGATTCAGGTTTCATCCTTTTTTGATGACTTACCTCAAGGGAAGATCTAGAATTTTAGTTCCAGAAAATTATTTCTACTCTGAATTTGAGTTTCTGATTGGCTAAAACTCTTCCAGAACTTGCAGTGAGAATGTTTTGTGTACTGCACTGTACTGTGTCGTAGGATAACAACTGTGCCCTACATCTTCTTCTACGCAACCTGAGAAGGACAGCCCGAATGACACAGACATGAAGTTCAGTATTTGCCCCCGAGTCTGTGTCACCACAGCTAGCTTCAGGTGGTTAGTCAAGTCCCTGATTTTTAGAAGTCTGATTGCTTCTTAAGGTGGAAGAGAGAGAGTCAGAAGATTGGTGTGTCTTTTTTTTTTTTTTTTTTTTAAATGCGCTGACTTGTTTGTGCTGCAGCTCACCTCTTTCGCCCTTCAAATGGTGGTGTTCAACAGTGACACCTTTCTGTGTTTAATAACCAAATGATACTTTAGGTTGTTCCATATTGTAATACATGTCTTCAGTGATGTTTTTTGGTTTTTAAGACTGCCAAGATCTCAACAGTGAAACAAATGAAACAAATCTGTGCTGATTTTTGGGTTGTCCATCTGCTTAACAAGGTTCTGTTTTGTTAATCTAAATCGCTCTGTTGGTCTTTGCCTTAATGGCCTTCAGTGTTGCAGTTCATCGTTGCCCCTTCAAGTCAGTGCTCCTACTATAGATTTTTGTTTTTTCCTGTGCATCTATTTCAAATTCTAAATCAAGCACATCAAGTTTGTGATGTATCCTGTGACTATACCTGGTAACTAAGTCAGTGTCCTGTGCTCTGCCAGTTGTGTTTAAGTGCATTCCTGAATCTATGTTGCATCTCTAGAGCCAGCTGGATAATTTAGGCTCTGTAGCCTAGTAATTAATTTATCAGCCAACCCAGCATGTTTCAGTTTCTGTTCTGAGCATCAGTTTCTGTTATGAACATAAAGAATTAAGCAGTTGTGCTGTTCTAACACTGAGATTTAATTCTGTATGGACATTAAAGTTGTTATGCCCTGTGCAGATAATAAGTATCATGCTTCTCTGAAATAAGTTAACAAGAACCATAAGAACTATGACATGATTGATCATGCAAATTAAGTTTTTAAGGGGTTCTACTTTATTTGTCCTTAAACATGAGTTCTTAGATTTGTACCTTTAAAAATATTTTCAGATTTACTCCTTTAAGTTGTCATTTTAGTTGCAGAATCTAACTTTTGCTGTTGTATACAATGGCGAATTAAGCATAAATAGCTTCATAGATCTGAAAGATCAGTATGAATTTAGTGTGTAGCTAAGAGTACTATCTACATTAATTCTTCTCAGTTGTTTAGAAAATTATGCTTTGATTAATATTTGCATTTTGTAGGGGTAGAAGTCTCAAAAGGGAGAAAAATCTTGAAGGACCACACCAATCTTTATTGTAAAATTCAGTTCAGAGCTACAGAGGTGTATGTAGATGTAACTAAATATTTTTGTCTCTGTTGTAATTAAACATTACTGTTTTTTCCTTTCTCGCTATAGACTTTATGGAGACCTTTTTTCTTTTTGTGTAATCTTAATTTAGTGCTACTGCTTCAGCTCATTTCTTTGAATAAAGGATGCTAATTTACTTCTATTTACACAGATGGCCATCTCATTTTTTCACTTAACAATATGCTACATCACATTCTTTGCTATTTTTCCTGTTTCTATAGAAATTTCTTGCTTAAAAAAATCTTTGTGTGACTTCATCGTTATAATAATTTTAAATCTTACTGATCGAAAAAAAAAAAAAGTCAGGAGGGTACCTTTTGGGGCCATAAAATATGACAGTAGATGCTGCCTCCAAGAAATAATTAAATGGAAAAGTGATAATATGTGTGAAGGGATCTTTCTGAGACTATTTGTAAACTTTTGATTTCTAAATGTTGCCTTCAGGCTTGGTAAGAAAAGCTCAGTGTTTGTAAAGATTATCCTGACAGCAATATGCTGGGTCAATTGTCAAGACATGTTTAGCATAGGGGGGATGTATTAATCTGCTATAGCTACCACTGTAAGTGGTTGGAATAAATAGAGGGCTCAAGCAGATGAAGAGGGATTAACTGTGTAAATTGAGCAAACTCTTCAATCACTAAACCAGTGATTTTACAAAGGATTAGTCTGCTTTTACAAATATTGATTACTGATTTGTTACTCGGGATGAAGACGATATAACTTGTGCAGTTGCTATGTAGTACGCTATGTGAAGTGTACATCATTCATATTAATGGGATTGTCATAGGCATTACAGAAACTGACAGATTTATTATAGCAGTGCCGTTAGCATTGTCATAGTTAAGGTTGTGTCAGCATTTCCATTAAAAGTCCCATTTTCTTTTTTTGGTGTTCATAGATCAACTTTAGAATTTGTTGCATTGAAATTTGGCAATACTAGTTTATAGCTTTGACACAATTATTATTTTTGTGCACTTTTAAAGAGAACTGAATCAACACATTTTAAATTAGAAGAAAATACTGTATATGACTTTTTTAAAATGTTTGCATGTTTGAATTCTTTGTTTTTAGTGCAGCTTTTGAGTGATACTGTGTATGTTCAGTAGTTTCACTGAGCCAGGTTTGTAGAGGAGTGTATGTGTATTAACCAGTTGCTATAAAGTGAAAATAAGAGGAATTTTTGTATAAATGAGCTCTTTTCCCTGTCTCAAGGCTTGTCTGACTTTTTTCCAGTTTTCCAGTGCTACTAGTTATCTGACAAAGATTATTACGTTTCTTACAAATCCTGTCCCACTTAAGACCATAATGCTATCACTAAATACTGTCCACAGACCAAGCAATGCTACTCTGTTAGCAGGTTCAGTTAATTCACACACCTTTAATGTTATAACTGGTTTAAGTTTCAACAGTGGTACATTCACTGGGTGGTTCGTCTTTCTAATCCTTCCTTTAGATTTATGTGCAGAGGTAGGCTTAAGGAAAATTCAGGTGTGGTGTGAGAATCGAGGGATGCAAGATGAGAGTTCAATGAGTTTGGAAAAACTCCCAGTGACATTTATTCAGCTACTTCCTCATTGTAAAAGTCTTAACTTTTAAAAAATGCCCATTTCTCTCAGTGTGTCATCTTTCTCCTCTTATACAGATATCACAAAACTCAATCACAGCTCTTCTCTTGATTCTCTTTTCCCAAATTGTGACCCCTGTTGCAGAATATGAAGGTAACTCTGGTTTGTGAACTTCCAATCCCTTAACACTCTGGGATGTCCCATGGTAGATGCTGAAGATATGGAAACCTGTATGCGTTTACCATAGGAAAAGACAAGCTGGTATTTAGCAAGTCAATGTAAGTGATCCTCTTTCACTTTTGGATTTCAATCCCATAGATAGTATCCAAATAAAAATAACTGTTGCTATCTGCAAGTAAAAAATATTATTTCAAATATTCCTGCTTGATACTAAAACCAGTAAGAACTGCATAGAGTTATCTGAGAAAGATAATAGTCGTGCGTGAAAAAGGAAATACATTCTGTAGCTTGGTATCACTTACAAATGCCATTGAAAAATTGAACTGGCCATTTCGAGTGACTAGATGGGACTTAGGGGAGAATTGGAGCAATTGGTCTGATCTCTTCTCTCCTGTTCAAAGAAAAACAGCTGCTGCCAGAGCTCTTGTTGCTTGCATCTTCAAGTGTATGATTTCTTCAGGAGTCTTCAAATGGACTGGAAAATATTAGTGTTCAGAAAACTTGGAAGTGATATTGGAAGGTGGTTCTTCCTGTCATTCTTAGTACTCCAAGGTGAATGACTGCTGAAATTTACACCTGGAAAGCTTTCAGGAAACACAAGAGTATTCTGCTGGCTTCTTACAGTGTTTCCCTTGTTCTTTTAAGTTTGGTTCCATGCGATTTGGTGAAACAGGAGAATTTTTTTATCTTTATGGTAGCAACCTCCTTGTGAGAGGAGGTTTGAGAACAGCGATGTGTGTTTTCCAACAATAAAAAATTTGGATTTTTGTTACCTCTTTATTACCTCTTTCACAGTACTTAGAAATAAAGACACTTTGTTAGTCACTTTGGAGTTTTTTACCTTTAAGTTTTCTCATGGTCTCGCTCTGTAGATTAATTTTTGTAAGTGCAATGTCGTCGTTGCAGGAGACTGTAATTGTACCAGAACTTCCTATTTCTGTATGCTGAATGATATTTGATATGCATTTTGTGTGCTGCAGTGGGAAAATTTGAAAGGCTCATGTGAGATTTTTTTTTCTTTTGTTTTTATTTTAAAAAAGCTTGTCTTTACTTGCAGACTGCAGTGTAAAGTCATACCTCCATCTTAATCCAAATTAGCTTTCGAATGCAGAAGAGCTTTGAGTGTGATAATTCACTGATCACTGAGCATAGCTTTCTACTTAAATTATCAGCAGTAGAAGAAATGTATCAAAAATGAGGCAATGAGGCAGAACATTCAAGCCATTTTGTGTTTGCAGGAATACATAAAATGTGGAAAATAAAAACTGTAGCTTTCGTGGACCTCTTCATTGAAATCTGCAAGTGCCACTTTTAAAGATGTGAGTCTGGTTTTAGCTGACCGTAGGAATTCTAATCTCTTCTTCTATACAGATGAAAGATTTTTCAGCTCCAACCACTAATGTTAAAACTTTTTTTTGATCAAGGATATGAGCTGTTGGAGCATTTAAAATGCTGGAAGTGTGTACGTATGTTTCCTTTCAGAAGCTTAGCAGGCCAAACCTTTGACCATGAGTCAGAACAGTTGGAACTTTGCAGACTACACAGCTAATCCGAGAGGACTCCCACTTGGCATAAGTGACTTCCATATATCCATCATACAATTTATGTTGGGGTTTTTCATTGGTGTTTTGTGGTAGTCTGAGAATTTCCTTGTTTCCCTGGATTTCTTTGGTATTGCTCGTTGTATTTCCAGCGTGTTATGCTTCTGATGAGAGCAGTAGTTAAAATGTTCCCGTGTCCAAATATCCCTGTCACAGATTGAACTTCAAATGGGATGATTTTCCTGTTCAGCTAAATTTGGCATGTCTTGAACTGTAGGTTTTGGGGTGGTTGGTTGGTTGGTTGGTTTGTTTGTTTGTTTTTTAAAGGGGGCTTAAACAAGCGTCTGGAACTAGAAACAGAACAATTCAGGAAAGGAGGTATACACAATAGAGCTTACTTAGGAGAGGATACAGGGCAAAAAATTTGGGAAATGATAAAATTAAGAGGAAGAAAATTTATGTACTTTTTGTTTAATTCATGTGTGATTTGTGAAGAATCTAGCTTGCATGGTATTACTAAAATTTGGCTAAGAGTCACAGAGTTCGCATGATTTAAGCTCTCATAGATCTGTCAAAGTGTTGTTGAGTAATAATACTTGGATTATGAGGATGCAGAAACTAAAAGAACATGTACTACTAATTTTTAAATATAACTTGAAAGTTCATTGTTTAGCTTTGCAAGAAATGACATTTGGCAGTTTTTCTGCCAAAACACATTAAATCCTTCTAAAGTTCAGTTAAATAGTTGTCATTGCTTAGTCTCAGTTTAGGCTTATTTGCTGAATAAAATGTGCCAGTTGCCCAAAGATGAAATTTTAGACCCTTCAAAAGTACTAATTTAAAACATTATGACAAAATTAAAAAAGTAATAGGAAACTTCTAGTTCTGATTACCATAACTTTTTCTTCAGGTGTTGTGATATGTGGTTGTTTCCAAGGGATTCTTATGCTTACCAGGTGGCTATTTAAAAATAGTAGTAAACTGCAGTGTACAATTGTATTGTAGTATTACCTTCTCCAGATGTTTTAGACGTTAAGCTGAAAATTGTTTTTTTCACCTGGACATATTAAATGCTAGCTTTTAACTTGCTGTTTGATAAACCTATAGGATTTTCTTCCTATTAGTCATCTGGGAATACAGGAATCATGATGTGGTTAAAGATGCTATCCATATGCAATTTGACATCATGCTGGTCATAGTCCAGCTGTAGACTCTTTATTCTTGGCCTTTTAATTTTCTCTGATTAGCTAACAGCACCTTCTGTGGTTCAGCTATCATGTAGATATTCTGAATCTTTACTTAGGGTTTCTAATCAAAATTGGATGTGTGGGCTTGTCTGTGAGACGATGCTGGGAAATTTCAGCTTGCCTACGTCATTTCATGAGAATTTCCAGTACCTCTAATTGATCCATGATGGTCTATTTTGACTTGCTTCTATTTGCAATGCAGAGGCATTGTTTTTTATCTCTGTGTTTTCCTGCATATTTTATTTCTCATAACAAAGTAGGAAGCTGAGCATCTTGCTGCATAGGCAAAATTTGTATTGTTAATCTCTACAACTAATACACTTTTCTGTTAGCTGTAGTGTGGGCCTCTGGGTGATTGAAGCCTTTCTGTCTTGCACTGGAATGATTGATTAAATTTTAACGATCCTTGGAGGGATTTAAGCAAAACTTTTACATTTCTATGCCTTGTATTACAGTGGCGTGAGCGGTAGACCTTTTACAAGAGACCTTTTCTTTACTGCTGTATATTCTTTCTGTCTTCTTGCCTCAGAATCTTTGAGAAACAGCAGAAGCGGGAAGGCTGCTCCTGTGAAGCGTGCAGTGGCCCCTTTTATAACCCTGGGGGATAATGCCTGCTCACGGCAGAAAACATTACTTTACCTTTTTTTTTTTTTCTTTTTTTTTTTTCTTCTCCATGTGCCGTGAGTGTCGTTTGTGAAATCTTAGTAATTACCTATGTGAAAATCAAATCTGGATGAAGGGGTGAAAGCCATGAGTTCCTCTGTACAATAAGGTGCTATGCAAAATTTAATAGTGGGCATTTTAGAACCAATACGAAAACCAACAAAAGAATGCATAAGTCCAGGACAATATTGGTTTATAAATTCAAAGTTAAGTTTGGATGAGGAGTGCGTGATCCAGGATAATATCATTAAGCTGTGGATCCTGGTGAATGGAGTCTGACTGGCTGACTTCCATAATTTATTAAAAAAAAAAAAAAAAAAAAGAAGTGTTTGACAAATGAAATATGTTACAACTACTAAAGAAACTTTGCTCAGAAAACAGATGAGGATTGAGAAGCCATAGATGTAAGATTTTTTTTAAATTTAAAATATCCAAATACACAGTTATTTAATTAGGGGCTAAATGAAAATGAAAAAAAGAGACAGATTTCAAGCATGCCAGCTGTTTAAAAGAACTAAATATTTCTGTAAACAATATGTCACAGTGGTTTTTAGGCTGCCTGGCCCACTGCCTTCTCCTGAGCTTATAGGAAGGGAAAGGAGAAGAAATGCTCATACCACTCTCCTTCCAAGGGAGGAGTCAAGAAGAAATACTCAGCATTTAGGCCTCTGAGGGTGTGGTGTTAGCGTTTGTAACCCAAACTTCATATCCCATATTAGAAAGAATTAAAACTAGAAACAGATGACACTGCTTTAAGTATTCTTCAACAAAATATACTGCTGGCTCTTCTTGGAGGAATATATCAAGGCAAGTTATTCTGTGAAAATTATTGTAAACTATTAGAGAACACAATGGTGAATGCTGGGGATGGCTCCAGAGCAAAACTTCATAGAGTAGGCAGTCTTTGGAACAAGCACTTTGAAGACAAAAATGCCAACTTTTCTTGAACCAATGTTTCAAAAGCTAAACTTTTTCATTATATTTATTCCCCTGTATGAAATACATTTTCTTTAACGTTTATCCTTTGATTCTTGCATGTTAAATTAATTCAGAGCTACTAGGCTACTAGATTTGCAAAGTATCGAAGTGGTCTTTGTGAAAGTGTTCAAGACAGTTAATGAAGCTAATGAGATTTTATGTGATCTTCCTACTGATAACTTTTCCTTAATCAGAAGACTCTAGGAAATGGGATTTTTTTAAAATTCAGTATACATTAATCTTCTCTTTAATTAAAAAAAAAAATGTAGGGGGAAGATATGCATATGAAACTAAAACACCACCTCTTCAGCCTAGATTCACAGTGCTTGTGCAACAGATGTGACCCCAGTGTATTGCTATGTACAGATTCAAAGATAATTGAATCCCTCTGTAGTAGCTATTAAAAATGGGTAAATGCTGATTTCCAGATCAAAATGAAATGGAGAGAGATGAAGGATTTTGGGAGAAGTGTGTGAGAAGGGGGATAGGAAGGAAGATGAAAATACTTTTTGTGTCGCTGGAGACATTACGCCTTCTTTGCTCAATGTTAACACAAATATTTTCAGAAAATCTTTGCCAATTTAGAACTGCAGCCTGAGAGATATCATAAAAGCCCTGAGCTTGAGGACAAACCTCTTTATTTCCTGCATTTTAAAGGATATTATTTCAATACTTAGAGTAGCAACTCTTTGTTTTTAGAGAAACATCCACTTTCATACTAGATTACAAGGTACACTTCCATATTGCTAGCATTTTTCCTCTCTGTTTTCCAGCTGATGTCAAAGTTTTTACTAACAATAATTCAAACAGGAATGGATTTCAGTTTTTCCTTTTGTATAAATGGGTCTTCAGTGCAGTGAAAAGGAAGCTGGAAAAATAATTTTCCATAATAGTGATTTTTTTTTCTTTTTGAGTTAAAGGAAGACAAAGAAATAGCAATCACTATTTTCTCTGTGTAATCAAATTAATGTATTTTGTCCTGGCAGTTTTATTTTACAATGACTTAAGAACAGTGACTTATTCTCATTTGAGCAAGAAGTCTTTGCCATTATAATAGTTAAACCTATGGTCCTCTACTAGGAAAGCAAGCTGTAATCAACCCCTTAGCTGTTACTGAATTACACTTATCTCCACTTTGCCTGTTTAACTTCCCATAAGCATGCTAAGCACCTCTTTAGAATGCATTGACCTCTAATTATTTTTTGCTTTATGTATCCCTTAGCCCACATTGAAGAAATAAAAAATATTCCTATTGGTATACGGTGCAGAATAATACAACCTGGTTTTGTTTTATTTGTTTTGTATACAGAATGAACTTTTAACACCTTTGGGTCCTCCAAAAATCAAAATGCCACGCATAATGAGTGAATTTCATGCTTTGCCATGTGAAGTGACACTGATGAAACTGTTTTTAAGTAATGGGCCAAATTCACTATTGCAGTAGGGTGTAAAATTGCATCATTCAGGCTTTTCATTGTCTGATTACCAAGTTGCAAAAAATTGTAGCCATCCCATAAGCTGCAGTCTGAGGTCTTTCTGAAGTCACAAGATGCATTGGATTTGTGGGATTTATGCAGTAGAACCTGTACATTCATACACCTATGTTAATAACATTCATGTTTTTCTGAAGTCAAAGCATGACTGGTAGAAAAGCTGTCTTTATGCTTGAGCGAGAGCATTTCACTTTCTTTTCACTGGAGGAATTTTTAGCCTGGCAGCAATAGCATTATAATAACTGCCAGCTGCTCACTTGGCACAAGAGTGCCTAGAACCAAGAGGAAGAACCTGGTGCATTACATGTGTAATTTACTTTTCTCTAAAACTTGAAGGTTTAGGCCTCATAAATATTTCGATCTGGTCTTTGATGGCCTTTGTACACATCAGTCTGGGAATATGCATGTGGAGCATAGCTTGCAGATTTTAATTTGGATTACATTGACGTAATTCCCACCAGGATAAGGAGAGAAATTATTCTGGGAGATTCATCTGTGAGTGGGTGGTCAAGAAAGAAGGAAAACCTTTAACGTTAAGCAGATGGACCTCCCTCATTTTATACCGTATCTTGGGAATGCAAGATAATAATCTCCCCAAATATTGGATAGTATTGACCTGATTTTAACATCAAAAGAATAAGGTTCAAGACTTTATTTGTGAGGTGAAAACTTGGGAATGGAGAGTTTTTTTGTATCCTCAACTCTCTTTGCCCACCACTGTCAGGGCAATGATACAGCAGAAATTAGGTCTGGAAGGGTACACAGGAGCAATTGTTGTACCTTTCTCCACCTGTAAACTCACACAACTGCAAGCCACAGAGAACTTCTTGACTTATAGTGCCGCTTTACTCTTTGGTATTTAAAACTAGCTTCAGAAACTACAGTGTACTGAAGGGGAAACCAGGGAAGATTATGGGCATTTTTGCCATCTTTATTTCTAAATCCTTGAGATGTATCTGGAAACAGACCATACAGGGGTAGGAAGTAGGTAGGAAGACATGGTGGTCTCTGCTGGTCTGATTTTTGGGAGAGAAATTTTGCTCTGATCTAGTAATGGGTTTGACCATAAGTAACTGAGCAACAAACACTGAAGCACCCAAGAAGGTTGATACCAGTGGGTACTATCTTGCATCCCTAGGATGCAAGTTCCTTGCATCTCTACATTTCATTTCTTATAGTGGACAATCTCCAGTGAAATTAGAGGAAACTGAAATTCAGGCCATTTCACCTGCATCCATGAGAGAAGAGAGAAATTTTCCTCGTCCTGAAGATGTCCTGGGGCGTGCATGGGAGTATAATATTTGTGAATTCAGAGCTTTAAACTCTTTTAGAGTATGTGATTTGAAGCAAGTTGTTTAATTTGCTTCACAGTTCTTTATTTAAAAAAAAAAAAAAAAGAGTGCCTTCTTTCTTGGCAGTCTTCCTCTGTGTTAAATAGATTCTTTGTAGAAGGAGCTGTCTTATTCGAAGTCCCGTGCAGTAGTCAACTAATGAGTCTCTGATCTCAGCTGCTACTGTAATGTAAACAAATGCTGCTTTACTATAATAAAGTGCTGTTTTAGTGATACTTTTTTTTTTTATATTTGTGCCAAGCCTGATCCATTTCAAATGAATGGGGAAGCAACATTTTGATTGAAAGGAACTGCAAAAACCAACCTGTTGTGTAAGTCCCAAGCTTTTGGTTGGGAGGTCCCACATTTAGGGATTGCAGTTCACTCTAAATCCTGTTTGAGATGTGGACAAGAGAGTAAAGCAATGAAAAAGTGGAAAAAAGGTAGAAAGGTGACACAGTTAGGAGTCTTACATGCTGGCTCTAGGCAGTAGCTGGAAGGAAGATGTCATTCTCTCTTCTTTCTTCCCTTCCTTGTTTTTATTCCAGTACAGTGGTAAGAGTATATCTGTGTTTGTGCCTTCTTCCCACCACATATGCACAACACCTGTGGTTAATGAGAATTTGAGAGGAGGTGGTTCCTTCTCTTTCCTTAATACTTTTCATACTACTTATTTTCCCTCCCCTTCCTTCTGGATGTATAGGGGAATGAAAGAAGGAATTTAGCCAGATTTATGCTTTTTCTTTCATGTACAGCTGTATGTGTCTTGGGATATTACAGTTGGGTCCCTGTCTCCTGCCTTTCCACTCAAGTTCCATCGTATTTTGTAGTTACCAGGCTTCTCTGACAGAAGGATGATAATATGCATGTGATCTGTTTTTGCTTAAGCTACTTACAGATTGTGAGTAGCAGTGGGGCTGACCAGCTGCTGCTTGTCTCGTGGAGTTGCTGCCTCAGTTACTTTGAGGAGCAGAAAAAGAAACTGGCTTCTCTACAGGTTGAGGGTGGGAGGAGGACTTCTTTCTGCAGTGTCACCAGAACAGTGGAAGACTGCCTTTTTTAATGCACGTTCTTTTCCTCACAAGCTTTCAGCGCCCTATGCAAAATAAATGTAGCTTCAGAAAATGCCATCATCAAATTTATCCCGACTTGCCTCAGCAGAAGCAGCAAAACTGGGAGTAGAATTTTGACTCTCTGAGGTAGTTGGTTCAGCTGAGCTTCTACCTATAGACAGAATAACATTAAGGAGACCCCAAAGTATGTGCTTGTTTGGGACTATGAGTCCCATTTTATTTGACTGTACAATAAATGATCACTTGCCAAGATTTCTCATCAAAAACCAAACTGGTGCAAACAATAATGTATAAAATTAGATTCAAATAGTTGTTCAAATTGTTAAATTATTTAAGAGTGAACTTTGTTTGTTTGTTTGTTTAATTATGTTTTGTGTCTTCCACATCTGTGGGGATGCACTGCTCTAAAATGAGCCTTACTGGATGAGGTAAAGCTGTAAGTGTTGCACACTGATGCCTCCCAATGACCAATATAAAGCAGCACACTGTATATTTGTAGCACTCTTCACCTCCCCCACTCATAATATCATCACTAGACCATCTTTTAAAGTAACTATTAAACTTCTCATGTACCAGCTAGCGAGTGTCTTTGTGTTAAATTCTCATTTAACGCTGTGCAGTGATTGCATGTTATCAAGCGAGGGGGGACAGCTGCAGCATTTTAAAATGCACGTACATGGAGCTAATAACTCTTGTATTTTTAACAGAGTAGTAAGAATTCCATAGAAGCTGAAATAATAGCTAGTGTACTTCTAATCTTTAAAAATAATACTAATTAAAAAAATTGTGGAAATGTCAGTGTGAAATTTTATCTACTACCTTATGGTATCCAGCAAAACCTTTTGTTGTCTAAAAAGCCAGTTGTGTTATTTAAGGAATGCATTCTCATTTTAAGTATTTTCATACTTTAAAAAAATAACATTCACTGCAAGTTCCTACCTCTTTTTCTTTGTATTTTTCCTCTCACAGCTGTATTTAGATAAGACCACGATAAACGAACTGATTTGTGGACACTCATTAAAAAAAATTCTATTTTAAGGGGCAACCTAAAAATCCAGGAAGTTGGCATCACCTTCCAGAGATGGTGTTCTTGGTTCAAGGTCAGACAATTGATCTTTAACCCATCCTGCATAGTTCAAAGTGGATTTTTAGCACAGGGGTTGTCTGCTGATATCAGTCCTTTTTTGTATGTTTATATTGGTAGAACTTAATGAGATTACATATATTTTGATGAACAATTGCTGCTGTGTAAACTTGCCACCTACCTACAGTGACTCTTATGAATATTTGATGATAA
Source organism: Nipponia nippon (assembly GCF_047370975.1). NCBI lineage: Eukaryota > Metazoa > Chordata > Aves > Pelecaniformes > Threskiornithidae > Nipponia > Nipponia nippon. The sequence continues at coordinate 130,425,938 of NW_028262290.1, forward strand.
TAAGTAGTAGGAACTTCACTGTGATGCTCACATGCCCTTAAAAAACCAGCAGCACAGGAATAGCTTTTGTTCTGCTTTTTTGCTTGTGGTAAACAGTATGACATTTATATACATGTTAATTATTAGGCATATTTAGCATATTTCTGTTGTTAATATTAGGAGTTCCATTTAAATCATAATTCTGTTGTTTTAGGAGGGAAAGGATGCAGGATGGAAGGCACAATTTTTAACATCTAGATTTCTATGTTGAGTTGAGGCAGGGTTGACTGGTCGGTCTCATGCTTCTAGCTGTGAATTAGCAGTTGAGAAAAAGGAAAAAAATACAGTGGAACATGCTCACCACATGCAGCCATGTTCTACAAAATCTAAAATTAGTATCTGTAGATCAACAGTTTTGCAGACTTCTGTGCAATGTCTTTGGTCTATCCAGTATCGCCTTATAGATCCTATAGGCAATACTTCTGTGTTACATTGCAAATTAGGCAATGTCTGTCAACAGCAGGCATCACCTTTTATCATCTCTTCATCTGGTTTCTTTCTCACATGATAGACGGTGTAATAGAGGGTCCTCACCTTCTATGTTGTTTCAAGATGTTTTTGTGTGAAGCTGGTATTGAAAACCACGTTCCTGATTTAATTGTTTTGAATTGTGATACTTGGTTTTGTTTGCACATTTGAAAACCTACTGCTTTAATTATCCAACTTGCTTTACAGACCATGTTCAAAACACTAATGTTTTCTAAGTTGCCGTGGCTTGTTTAATTACATGTTTTTCCTTCTGAGACTTGCAGGGCCTGCTACACAGCTATATTTTTCCTTACTAAAGTGTTGAGGACAGCAGCAACAGCTCTGACATTTATAGTTAGATGGTTTTTGTATTTAAAATAATCTGGCATAGTATTTACTATAATTATTTTTTTCCAGTAGCTCCTGCATATTGAGAGTGTAAAATCCATAAGTTTATTAATGCTAGTATAGTGTTTTTCTTGAAAAGCGGTGCTTTACAGAACTTATTTTTCTTTCAGGGAATCAGTTTCCTCCTGTTGCAGCTCAAGATCTTCAGTTTGTTCTGAAGGCTGGATACCTGGAAAAACGCAGAAAAGGTAAGTCTAAGTATCTTTGTGAAAACTAGTGCATATTTTATATCTGGGAAGTCTATGTGTCAGTATTTGATGTTATACCACAAATAACTTTATACAGGAGTGATAAATAAAATGGAATAAAAGCTGAAATGTTGAAGCCTTATTATGTAAAAGAAGCACAGCACATAATTGCTCCTGTAGTATTAAAAGAAAATCCCATTTCTTTATTGACTGAAAAAAATCATGTTGTGAAAGTCCACTGTCAGCCATAATTCAGACACTTTCAGATATTTTTGAAGAAAACATTAGGAATGCATGTAAAAGTACCATATGTTGACTTCATGTTTCAGTGAGCATCAAGATTTATTTTCCTTCAAGAGGGCAAATATTGATCTCAGCTTTGGTTCAGTCAATATTTACCTTGATTCAATAAATCTTATATTGTCACTTTAATACCCACTTAATGCTGCAATAACTCTAGGAAATATTTAGGAAGTTGTTCATTATTTCCTTATATTTAATGTTACACATGACTTCTCTCTTTATATGATTTCAAATTCCCATTTGTTTTCTTACCACCAGTTTTTATTTCTAATTTCCTTCTCAGTGCCATGCATTTCTCTTCGTATCCAGATTTCGTTTCCTTTCTTTAGCACCTTTCCTGTCTCCTCCTCCCTCTTACCCCACCCTCGAAAAGAAGTAACATGTTTGTGTTCAATATTGACATAAAGTGATATAACACAAATTATATTAATTGCAGACCACAGTTTTCTTGGCTTTGAATGGCAGAAGCGTTGGTGTGCTATCAGTAAGACGGTCTTCTATTATTATGGAAGTGACAAAGGTAATTATAATAATTATGGTAAACTATAAAAATGATGTTTTAATGCACAGACCAATATGGAAGCTTTAGTGGAGTTGGAAACTGTGAATCTAAGGTCATTTTAAGAACGCAAATGAAACTTTTAAAGGAATAGGTGGTTTTTAAACAGTGCTGTGAATTTCTATAATGTGTAAGTATTCTTCAGATAGGTAAGTAATGTGCTCATTTTCTAAAGCAGGGAAACTGAGGAAAAAGGATTAAGGTACTTGTAAAGCTACTTTGTATGTCAATAACAGCTAGCTCTTAGGTTTGATAGTATGCTGGTACTCAATTAATTTACTGGACAGAAAACGTTCTTTCTGTCTGAATAGGATTTGCATTTTTAAAACATCCTCTAGCAATTATACCTTCTGAGTTTTTTAAAGATGGTTCTATCCAGGAGTATGTTAGTCTAAAAACTGCATAGTGGAGTTCCATGTTTCTTTCTAAATAGCTTATGTTCTGAAAAAGCTAGAAATGCAGTAATATGTTTAAATAAACATCAGTCATGGAGACTAAAGCTAGCTTCTGAAGATGACTTTTAACTTTTAATGGCCAGTTTAGAAAGAATCTGGCATAAATGTTGGGATATCACTTTGAAGTTTTAAAATTGACAGTCAAATAAAACATCCTTTAAATTTTGTGCCAAGTGTATTTGGTGTTTAAGGGTAAAACAAATGATACAGAAATATATCTGAGTCAATTTTAGAAGTGCAATTACGTTGTGTGTCGTCCCCCGTGTCCCCCCCTGCCCCGTACTTATTCCTGGGCAAACTTTCCACTGAAGCTTTTTTTTTCTTCTGCTTATGTTCGTGTGACTCTACTTGAGATTAGTGCAGGTAGTTATTTTGTGTTGTTTTATTCAAAGACTAATTTAATTTGGTCCAGTTTGTTTCATTCCTCAATATGCTGACTCATTTAAGCTCGTTTTCTCTTTAAAAACAAAAGAAATAAAGTAAGGGTCTAATTGTAAGTCCAGTTTTCATCTTGCTACAGTTTCCCATCATATTCTCTGTTCCCAGAGCATATCTGCCAAATGTTCCCTTTTCTTCTTTACTCTTTTCTTGGGATTTACAGATTGATCAAGCTTCAAAACATAAACAATCTTTTTTCAAAAATTTTGAGGAGGTGTGGCATAACACTGATTTGTCAGTAATGATTTATTTCTTTGGAAAATTATCTTGTGCTGTTTGTTTATATATTGTTATACATTATTTAGTACTTAAAAAATGGCAAATTTTTTGGTCAGAATATATTGCTAGTTCTTAAAGATTGTTCTGGGTTTTTAAATCTTTGTCTTTTCATCTGCTAGTTTTCACAAAAAAAAAAAAAAAGAAAAAAAGAAAAAGCTTGTGGTCCCCCCCCCCCCCCGTGTCTGTTCTAATTATTATTTATGCTTTCTAGCATATGGTCTTTGGATTAAGGCAGGAAAACTGCCCACCTGTCCTTTTTCCATCCTCTTGTTTTTTGTCTTTTGCAACAACCTCACTATCAAGGCTACGTTGTCATTTCTAATACCTATGCTGAAAGTTAAGATACACGGAAGCATGTTCCCCAGCACTCAGCAGGTTGGTGTCACGTTAGGAGCTGACTCTGATATACTGTGGGATCTCTTTCCTTTGTGGATCTATAGACAGATGCTTTGGTTTATACATTTACAGCTTTTGTAGGCTGCAGATTGTTTGGGGAAGATCCTCCTAACTGTAACCTAATGATGTGGGAGAGGCACATAGTGCATGGATCATCTTTTGGGAATTGCATAGACATGGGCGGACTCCAAACAGGAGCTCATGGAGGAAGCAAATAAATCAGATGCATGAATTTCTGCCCTATGTCCATGTGACTAGTGCTGTTAGCGCAGAAAAACTAGCGCAGCATGGTGGAATAGTTTGCAGATCTGGCATGACCAACAGTCACTCCAGAAGTTGCCTTTGAAGAAGAAAGCTTTTTTCTAGACTGGTCAGAGGTACTTTCTTCAGCCCTCTAACGCCATAGTACATAACGGTACCTGGTCCAGAGCAGAAGCAAACTGCCATCATTGTGTGGAAACTGGATACCAGCGATTGCTGTAGTTCCATGGCAAACTAGTTTGCTGTTGGAACTGAGCTGTCGTCCTGATGGTTGTGAACGTACGTGCCTGCTGTTTATCATGCTGTTCAGCTGTAGCTTGTCAGCATGGATGAGGTGTGCATGGATGAGGAGATCTGGCATTTAGTCACTGGAAGAACCTGAAACTGTTGTCACTCCCACTGTTATGGCCAGCCGTGGTACCTGCTGTAGTACGCTGTCGTATCAGGGCCTGTCTTCTTTTGCTGTGACCCTTGATGCTGTACCAGATACCATGGACCATGCAGAAAATGAAGGTGTGTTCTTACCGACTGTAGAACAGCAGTGAAGTGTGCATTGGGGTGGCCTCATGCAAATTGCTGCCGCCACCTGAATCGTTGGGACGGTGTCCGTCTAAACGATGCCAGTCTGCCCTTGCCTGTGCAGTGTCTGCAGATGTTTTGTATCAGCTAGGCCCTGGTTTCTGGAAGGTTCCAGGACTGATTCACACAACAGGAAAATTCCCCCTCGTCAATGTGAACCCAGTTTGAAGTGAGGCAAGGGAGAGGGAGATTCCCTATGCGCTCCGTGCTGCTGCCTGTGTCACTTTTAATGGGTAATGGAGTGCTAGTGCCTGTCTGTTGTGGGACGTATTGCAGAGGGGTAGCAGGGCTTTCTAGGTCCTGCTTGGCTTGTTTTGCATTGTGTATGCTTTTAAAACTGGACGCACAGGCAAATAATCTGTGAAGGATATTTTGTGTCTGGTGCAGTGTGTATTTTGTTGGCCAAGGTTTGATTTTCACACTTATATTTAAGTGTAAATGTAACTGAGTGCTAAATGTGAGACTATAGGATGCCTTTTTATCAGGTTGTATAGATTTGTTGTTTCCAAAACACTTTTAATCCCTCTAACTTTCTCCTTTTTGCATTGGGAAAGCAAGAAGAAGTATGGAAGTGTGTGAAGCTCACAAACACATGTAAGGAAAAGTTTCAGAATAATTTATTCAGACCTGAATGATGAAAAATATGAGGCCTAGTCCAGGAGAATATAGTACATGCTAAAGCCTGTGGAAATACAGTCAATGACTGTGTGTTTGTGTATGTCTGTGTGTTCACCTAAGAGATTACAAGCATCCTTTTAACAGTTGTGATGCCTGCAGGCTAATGAATGTCTTGTTTCCCTGTTTCCTCCTCTGTTTTCTAGTACATTTGGTGCAGCATTGGATAGTGAAACAATGTTATTTATCCCGGCAATATAGACAGGTCTAAGTGAATCACCTACATTTTTTTTTTCCCCCGATCAATGATATGTGGAGTAGATGGAGGAACAAGGCTTAAAGATTTGACCTAATTACATGCCAGAAATAGGTATTGCAGGAAGCACGCGTATATTTGTGCTTGTGCTGCAATATCCGTTGCCAGCATGTGGCCCACAATATTGCAGAGAAGCGTGTTTGATTGTCAGAGCTGGCTTGGATTTCCAGAAGCTTGCCTGGTCCTCCTTTTCGTAGTCTTTCCTTCCATAAACCTTTTATAGTCCTTCTCTTTTCTTTGCTTCCATGCAGTTGCATCCTGAGGTGGGTACCCTGTTTGCATACCATTTTGCTGTATGATCTCTGGCAGTTACTGTGTACCCAGGCACCTGGGTGGTAGGGCTAACTTTTCAGACCTCAAAGTACATGTGATGAAGGAAAGTTAATTTGTTGCTTTATAAATGAATGAATTAATGGCTTCATTACTTCTTCCTCACTAGGCCACAATGTTACATGCCCTTCTGTCTCAGCAAACTGGAGAGATCGGCTAAATGTTTAGCAAGACAGTAATTGATAACATCATGGTAATTTTTTCCCGTTAATGGGCACTAAAAATTTATTTTCATTTTTATAACTTGAAAATGGTATCTGCCTGCCTGCCAGTAATATAGTGTTGAAGAGGGGGATAATTCAGAGGCTTTTAGAAAGGTCTGAGGTGGTTTTTTTTGTTTGCTTGTTTTTTTAAAATATTTTTAACATGGACATGAAAATTTTGGATTTCTCTGAATAGTAAGATTGTGATGGCCAGGCCAATGGATGGACTACTTCTATTTGTGCAAAAGAGGGTTTTTGTTTTATTTTGTTTTGTTTTTTTGAAGAACTTTGTGACTGAACAATATTAAGGGAGAGGGAAGCCTAGTTAGAGTTGCATTTGCAAATCTGTCCTAGTGACTTACCTAACCCAGCTATTGGACTTTCTGCCACATGCTAAGCTTGCAGATTTCTCCTTCTAGGAGTGAGGAAAGATACACAAACCCAATGGAACGCTGTTGAACTATCATTTTGCTTTTAGCTACAGACCTCCTTTTCTTACTCTTCCCTCTCTGAACAACCACGTAGGAAAGGCAAAAATCCTTGTTTAGTTTAGACTTTACTTTTGACAGAATCCATAATTGAAATCTGCAGGAATTGTGAATGTTCAATAGGACTTTGTTGTAGCAGGGTGATGGCAATCAAAGGCATCTATCTAATGAGTACTGAATCTGTTGCTTTAAGAATATTAAATTCAGACCTCGAGAGGCACACTTGCCGTTAATAGTGCGTTATTTAAAAAATAACTATTGAGTATAAGCAAACTGAATATGAACAGACAGGTGCCCTAAATAATGTGCTTCAATCATTGCCTCCATTTCTTAATTTTTTAAATTTAGATTTCTCAGAGCGCTAGATTAAAGGAAAGGGAAAAAAAAAGTTGATTGCATTTCAGATCTGCTAACTAAAAGAGAAGAACTCCTATGCATGCATTTGGAAAGGACTGTTCCGAAAGCTGGAAAAGGAATTACCCTTTTGGAGATACTGACACTTACTATTTTTAGAGAGCAGACATCCTGCATATGGAAAAGTATGTGAAACTACATTTAGCATGAAGCCATGTAAACCATAAGATCTTACAGGCTCCTAATTTCAAGATGAAGAGAGTTAAATTATAGATTCTAATAGTATCTCTAAATACTTTATCACTCTCTGAAATCTTTCTGTTTGCCTTTGTTCCTTACGCCTTTCTCTGTAACTTCTTTCCTTTCTACTATCCAAGTTCTCTCTGTTCAGAATGCACTAATTCTTTTTACATGTGCTAATAATATGGGCACATCGCCTTAGGCCTCAAATTTACAACCCAATCATTTCAAGACCCTGTTGAGGGTTTACCCTTCTTTGTTTTAGAAGTTCCCATGGACTCAGTTACGCAAGGTTACTTCAAAGCCCTTTTTCTCTGCTTCCCTTGAGACTCTTTTTTCCCAATATAATATTGGCCCTGTTTCCGTTGTTAACAACATTTCACTATTTTTTGGATGAATGAAGTTTATATGTAAGAGAAATGTTTAAAGTGGCTCTCAAATTTCATTCAGATCTGTATTTTCTTTATTTTAAATATAGCCCTGATATTTATATCTCTCAAATATCTATGTACTAGTTTTTACTTTTTTAAAAATACTTAGTGCCTGACTCTCCACTCTGTTATACTAGCTTTTTACAATTTTAAATTCCTGATGCAAAATGATCTACACAGACCCAGATTTATTTTTCTATTGTGTGCCTGATATGGGGAGAAAGGAAGAGGAGGAGGAGATCAGAGCAAAGAACAGCTTATTCTGAAATGAGATTTGACCTAATTGTGAAACAATTTATGCTTGATGATGTTTGTGATCCTTTTTGTTTTTACAAGACTGATAGTATTATACCTTAGCAATTCTGTTCTATGTTGTTCATAGACAACTTGAAGGTTTCCCGTTGTTGAATTGCAAGGCCCTATCTTGAGAAAATAAGAGGCAACAAGAATGTTATCATTCTTCAGAGAAGTGTGTTCCATCTGCATGTCTCTCCCTAGTTCCTTCTAAATATGCTGTTGTATTCCTGCCTCGGCAAAACTCTGGTTCTGATTTGGGGGTTCAAAATGAAAGTGAAATCTCTGTAATGTAAATGTGCTTCCTGAAGATACCTTTAAGGCTCCCACTGTAAAAATCAACTATATCTAATTTTAAGTCTCCAAGTAAAATCTTTGTCTTCAAAGTTTTTAAACATCAAAAACTATTTAAATCTCCCTAAAGCACAGTCTCCAGAAAATATTTCTGATATAAACAATGTATTTCTGAATGTGAAAGTTCACAGAAGTCACTGTGGCACTAACTTCACATGGCAGCTTTAAACTGAAAGCCCAGGTCTGGCTCAGCACCTGTTTAGCTGCAAGCCTTTGCCAATACATGAAGTCGAGGCGATCATTGAGTGTGATGATCACAAGATGGCCCTGCCTTCAAGCCCACACCCGACTACCGTGCCTGGCCAAACAGCTGCCATGGGTCATGGTTTGCTCCGTGGTGATCAGGTGATGGGGTTGGTCTCCAGCCCTACCTGGAAAGGCATATTCTGCAAGAGCAACTGGGATTTGTAGACCTCTGTTGCTTGTCACCATCAGAGCATGCAGTTGAGCTATAGCTGACCTGTGTCCTGCCATTCTGTATTTGTGGAGCCATTTCTCAGGACATACTAGGTCTTATCTCTGGCTTGCTGCCACAGGGAGTGTGAATGTATACTGAGAGTCTTTCAGCTTTAATGGGTTCTGGGTCAGGGCTGTAAGTGTCTCACTGTCTTAAAATTTCCTCATGATCAACATTTTAAGCATATGCGTAATGCTACACTGGGCTTTAATCAGAGGTACTTTACTGAACAGACAATTAGAAGCAAAAGTAGTGATGCTATGACTAGTCTGTTGCTATAAAGGTCAGTGAAAGAATTTAATAGCAAAGGATATATATATATATATTTTTTTGGTGGTGCATACAGGTAATTTTCATTAGCACTGGAACGGCATGTTCAGAGAGATAAGACAAAGGCAGTATAAACAATAAAGCAATCAAATGCAATATGGATTCCATGCACTGCGTTCCCCTTCCAGTGCAAAGTACAGCATCTTTCTGTTTTAACTCTAATGCTCTTTGAAAGAATGAGTACCAGTACAGAGATCATCTGAGATTAGCTCTGTAAAACTGTATTACCATAAAAGGGATCATCCATGTCACAGAGAATCAGTCTCAGAAATAATCCAAGAGACTAAATTTGAATACTTGCCTTATTTTTATCTTGACAAAATGTTTTTACCTTTTGAACCTGGTGTTTGTTTATTCTGTCTGCGTGCTCCTATCTTCTTGGGTTTTGATAAAGCCTCCAGCATGGGAGAGTGAGAAATTAATGTGTTTCACTTCATCTTCTCCCTGAGGTCACAAATGAGGGAACAATAAAATTTCTAGGCAGAAATGAATTTCATTAGAAGGGGATCTAGTTAACCTATTGCAAGTTATTATTTCTAATATCTGCCTTAGTGTGATTCCATGAAGTTTGCATCTGTGTGCTGTTTGATACAGGGGTGGAGGATTGAGCAAATATAAAATACTAGTACTGTATCATTAGTACTTAATTAAGACATAATAAAACTTACTGTGGGGGAAGGGACTACAAGAGAAAATAGAACAGTGCCCTGGATTTTCTCATATAATTGTGTTATTTGGTATTTACTTGCCCGGGGTGAGAGTTCATAAAAAGGTGGAAGGACAAAGAATTTGTGTCTATATGCATGTAAGATTACTAGCAAGAGTATTTGTATGGTGACTACCCTTAGGTCCATTGATGTTCATGTTGCTGTATTAGGCAGTTTTCATCCTCTCAGGAGTGGAAAAAAGATTTGGTTTCCTGTTAAATTTCCAGAAAGATGACAGAATTATGTTGAAAATTGTAGTTTTTCCTGTTTTTTCTCCTTTTGTTGACAAACATAAGCAATGGATGCTCGATTTGCACCTAGGTTCTGTTCAGCAATACTTAAAGTAGTTTTGCTGTTGTGCCTGATGCTTGTTAGATTAATTGTTAATTAATGCTTTTCTCTACTGTGGAAAAAACCCACACTTAATGGCATTTTCTTTCATTTGCAACTGCACATTGTTCTTTGTTTGCCTGAGCAAAATGTGACTGATGATGCCTATCTTCACTTGAATGCTGCACTGTGATCTACAGAAATTGCAAAACTGTTTTACTTTTTTGGTTTGTTTTTAATATCCACCAAAACATGCCAGAGCACATAAAATCAGATGTAGGGTTTAGTCTGAATTGCTCAGAAGGACTGCACAGGTGTTGCTTGCCCAACATGCAGTATATTTAAACTCAGACCTGTTCAAAGTGATACTTTTATAAACCAGAACCTTTGAAAAGTTGAATTGTCTTTAAAACAACCACATGGCTCTACATAATAAACTGTGGTAGGGCTCAGTACTTTTATTAGCTAATTAAACATTTGCTGTGTTGAGAAATGCTTTTGGAACACACGCCTGAATTTATAACAAAATTCATTCTGTATTTCTGCCATGTGGAAAGGAGGCACATCTGGGAGTGGGTGGGAGAATGTGAAGATAAGCTTTTCCAATTGCTTAAAAAGGAGTTCGAAGTTTATTTTTTGAGTGAAGTGGAGTTTAGGAGGGAGCTCAGCAAGTTCTGAGCTAGACAGGTTTTCCCATTGGTTTACTGAACCTGAAAGAGACACTGATTTATAGGAAGTGTGTCTTGCAAGTTCCAGTTCTTGGCTTTCCCTAGGTACAACTGTCATAACATGCACTTCTTACTAAATAAGACCACCATCTGCAAACATCCCCCTGTGGAATTCCTCAGGCATCCTACAGAAAAATGTACTTTTGTGTACATCTTCCTTTAAAGTGAAGCTTTAGATCCAGAAGCATCACCTAATCATTTTGCTAAAAACCTCCCTGTTCTTTGTAAAATTCATGAAATAGAAAACAAAATCTGAATAAACAATAACCTGCTGAGCCACTTACGTTCACTGTTGTAAATGAAGCTCTAACTTTGTTTTTTATCTCCAACAGACAAACAACAGAAAGGTGAATTTGCCTTAGAGGGCTACACCATCAGAATGAATAATAGCCTTCGGAAGGATGCAAAGAAAGATTGCTGTTTTGAAATCTCCGCTCCTGATAAGCGCATTTATCAGGTTGGACTTTTTTATGTTGACTTGAAATTAAATTGATAAAGCCGTTACAATTCCAGTTACTGAATTAACATTTCAGTAAAACAACTTCCACTGACATCTTAATGAAAAAAGGAAGCCCTCGCTTTCTTATATTGTATATTCATATGTTAGGAAAAAAATCTGATTTAAAATATGTATGCATGTGTTCAAATATTATCTTTTTGGACAAGAGCTAGGAAATCTATCATCTTTATCTATTGGTCATTTCAATGTTAGCATTTTAATATCTATTGTATAGTATGTCTGCATGATTTCTTGGATTAATTAAATAGTAAAAAAAAGTTAAAATATATATCAGTGTTAAATACATATTGTATTGGTCATGGCTTTGCAAGGAAAATCTACGTAAAGGCACATATCAGCTGTGCAATTCAGAGATCTATCAGCTAGACATCAATATGGAATGTAAGTTTAATAAGTTTTAAATATCTGAGATTGCAGTTGAAAGCCAGTTAATTAAGCTGTCAGGTAGTGTGTTGGAGTCTGACAAGAACATTTTTAAGAAAACTGTACCCAGCAGTCTAAAGAAATTCATGGGTGTCTTCTAATTGTCAAGGGCAAATTTTGTTCATCAGTTCTGGCTTTGACATTGATGAAGAGAAGCAGCTTTTTTCTGCACAGCTGCCAGCTGCTGATCAGAGTTTCAAATCCATCATCCTCTCCTTCAATTACGTAAATTTGTCAAAATTAGCTGTACATTATAAGAAGCATCCTTGCAAGAAAAGTACCAGAAGATGTGAAAAGAATTACTAATGGTTTCTTGAGGAAGTGACGAGAATGCTACAGTCCCACTTTTTTATTGCTAATGAAATTGTAGTTGTGTTTTTGTCATTACTTCTAGTAGTTTTATTAATAAGTGTTTAATAGTTCACAGCTGCCACTCCCAAAGAAGCAGAGGAATGGGTACAGCAAGTCAAATTTGTAATTCAAGGTAAGCCAGCCAGTAGAGCAGTAAGTAGCTTTTATTGCCAATACCGCTTAGTGATGATAGTTCTGTCCATTAACATATCTGTCACGTTTGTATGTCCAGTATTCCCACTTGTCCAAGTTTTAAATAGCAAGTCCTAGTTCTCAATCATGTTGTAGCTTTTACATGACTTTTCTCCTTTTGCAAGATTTTTGCTTTTTTTCCAAGAATACTCCTTAGCTTGAAAGCTCTTCCTTATGAACACTGTCAGAAAATAAGCAGAACATACTGTAAGCACCAGCTTACAAAAGATTGTGTTTTCATTTTGCATAAATTTCTGCCTAAGCATTCTTTTCTAGTAAATGTTAACTTTTTAAACTGCTGTTACATAGATATGGAATCTAATACTATTCCTGAGGAAGAGGAAGAGGAAGAGGAATATGACGATGTTGGACAAGTGAGCAGTGAACCAATAGATGATAGCATTTATGAAGAAGTTAAAGGTATTGTTGAGATTTTTTACTTTGTGACTTGTGATCATTTTGTCTTCTCTACGTCTAGTTTGATAACTCTGAGTGGCTAAAAGTAAGTGAGTAAAGTTAACCTGATGAATAAGAAGATACTTTCAGATTTCAAGTTGTGCTATGACATTGAAAAAAGAAAGTGTCTTCAACCAGCTCTGAGTGAGAACAGTTCAATTTTTTTTTTTTTTTTAGCAAGGCATCAAAATAGTGCAGAATGTGTAAAAGTGGTCTCAGGGGACTTTCAGCTCATTAACATTATCTCGTACGCAATTTTTTTTAATTAAAAAATTGACTTGCCTTACAGCTTTTTCCACCAACTTGCCCATCATTTTTTTCTTTATTCATTTTGGCATTTGTATTAAGCAAAAGCTCACTACCATTCCACACTGCCTAATACATGATATAATAGTCCTGCAAGAAAGCAATGTGTTGGTTTGAAAGGGCTCTGGAGATGAACTGTAAATAAAGGCAAGACGAGTATTGACATTGTTTTCTTCCGTATCTTCCAGCATGACTATGATTATAGACAAACTTTTTACTGTGGACTTTCTGATGTGGTCAAATGATTATGTTTCTAGATGTCTATCTATCAGATGTCAAAACAAAAGAAACAGAGCTTGGCAAAAGCTCTTGGAGTTGATTATAGACATTCAGGTATGAGGAGAAAAGTGGTCATTCTTGATTATATTTTAAGAAGCTATGAAAAAATCAATTCTTCAATTACCATTAGTTAACAAATGATATTTTAAAGTGATATGACAATTACTTATCACTTTATATGAAATAATGTTCTGCATCCCTTGCTGTTTGGGGCAGTGCAATTATCAGCAATAACTTGGGAGGAAAAATTAGTTGTGTCACGTAATGTTGACTAACTTTATGTATCTGTTAGGTTGAGTATTCTGACCATTGGAGAAAAGAACATTTTATAGTATGCCTTGGTTTTCATTTTAAGGTCATTTCAGTGAACCAAGGGAGCAGAGAACATGAGTGACTGGTGAAAATGATTATCATAAAATTGTAAAATTGTAGCAGCTCTCAATTCTTTAAGAGCTGGGGTTTTTTTCTTCCATTTCTTTGAATCATACCTAGACTACTTCAGCACAGAATACATGTTCTGCTGAAATGGGGTGCAGTGTGTCATGCATGCTGCAAAACTCTTCTGCAGTGAATATAAAAACTACATTACAGGGCTTAATCTTATAGCTAGAGGATACAGCGAGACCTTATTGCAGTGCTTTTTAGATGCTCGGGCTCTTACAGAAGGTGATCTTGTATGCTTGCCTATGCTTTTGTTAAAGAAGCTCTAGATGTATCCTGGGATAAATTACTCTTTTCTGAGCTTCCCTTATTTTACCTGTTCATTTGAGTCTCAAATAGTAAGTAGATCTAGAGCAGTAACACATACAATATTGGTAGAGGGCCAATAGTTAATATATGGTTTGAGTTCTCTCTTCAGAGAATTGCTGCCTTGGTACGATTCTGCAAGAATTTAGAGTATTTTCACTTATATCCCATTTTTACGTTAGTTTTCCGTGAACTGTTGTCTCCTAATGTGGCTAATAAATCTGAAATGTAACAAAACAGCTGTCACAAAGCAAGGATAGCTCTTCTGTTATTCAAGAAATCTAGTTTCAGTTTTTAGTTAAATGAATTTCTTTCTTCATGATCTTGGAGTGGTGCTTCATTTTCATCTTATCAAGTAGGGGTTATCTTTCTTTAACTCATGCTTTCTCCATCTCATTTATTTGAATTATAAACTTTTCAGGAAGGACCATCTTACCTTGTACAGTGGAGCTCTTAATTTTGGCTGTGATGTGTTGGCATGACTAAGTAAAAATAAAGCATAAGTTTGCAATAGATTTTAGGTGATTAAAGTGTCTTTTTCTCTTCCATAAATGTGTTTTAATAGTCATTTGCTTAAACGGGATTAAAAACGTGTGGCTCTGATGCCTTAGAGCAGTCCTTCTCTTCTTTATCTGTAGCATTGAAGAGTATTAGATGAAGCGCTAGTTGACAAACCTTACAGGAGTATGCTGTATTTGGTTCTTGTATAGCTGTTCATCTAAACTTGATGGTAGAAGAGCATGCTTCACTTTGGTCTCATCTGCCTTAATTAGGCCTGCTTGGTTATGTTTAATTCCAGTTGGCTGTCCTTTCTATTTTTCCAGGTAAGTGAATTACTCTTTCTTCCTTTAATGGTCCAAGGGTGGAGCATCATTATCCCTGCAGTTACCTGACTTAATAATACAGAGCAAATAAGGAATTCTGAACTCCTGTTAAGAGAACAGAAAAAAACAATTATTTGTACAGCCCAAAAGCTATGCTAAGCTCTGGAATGCAGAAGACAAATATCCCTGTGAAGAGGGAGAAGAAATTAATCTTTGCTTTGTTTTTATCCTCAAAGTATCTTCTGTTTCTGCGGATCCACTAGCTTTATAAATATTGAATTTCAGGTATACAGCTCATTGTACTTTGTTATTATTTATTTGACTATAATTTGCAATTTCTCATGTAAGTAAAATTTTGCATTTCTGTGGTTCTCCAGTGTTTTTTATATCAGCATTTCAGAAGCAAATTAAACCAGTTCATGATGCAGTCCATTTTGTAATGTTGGGTTTGGTATTTGAATAAAGAGTGTTTGGATTAAAAAGATGATATGGAAATCTTTGCACAGTTTTGAAAACTGGGAATTTTTGAGAGCTGTTGCAGTAATCAGAACTGACTGATGCTGTATTCTTTTGCTATCACATTGCTTAGCTGTTTTTTTTCCCCCTGCTTGTGGCAGGAGGCAGTGTAGATGAATTTTCCAGGCAGGAGCTGAATAGCTTCAAATCAGTATCCAGAATGGTAACACTCTATTAGCCTATTAAAAGCACAGATTTCAGTGGAATTCAATTTGTACTGTCTGCTGGCAGGAGGAAATGGGTTGGTAGTTGGAGGGGGTACAAAGATAGGTGGGAAAATTAATCTTTTGATCTGTTAAGTCACTTTCTTCTTTAATAGCACATACAAATTCATATTTACCATAGAAGCATCATTTTCCTGGTTCTCAGTATCAGTCAGTATTTTACTGTGGTTGTTCAGGTAGAGTCAAAAACATCAGAACTGTCAAAGATTTCCCAACTTGTAAAACCTTCATTGCAAGATTCTTCAGGAA
Organism: Nipponia nippon; assembly: GCF_047370975.1. Classification (NCBI taxonomy): domain Eukaryota; kingdom Metazoa; phylum Chordata; class Aves; order Pelecaniformes; family Threskiornithidae; genus Nipponia; species Nipponia nippon. The sequence continues at coordinate 130,441,575 of NW_028262290.1, forward strand.
AAGAAAGCTTTATACTGTCTTCAACAAACTAAGCTTTTGTCTTTTTGTTTTTTAATAAAAAACATGAAGAAAAACTTGGTTAATCAAAATTAAAAATATTGTCAGTAAAGGCCTGTTTTTGCTTAATTAGCTATTTATTTTCTACCTTAGTACACTCTATATAATTTTGCAGTCCACAGCTGGATATTATAAGCTGTAACATAAAATAACTTTTAAAACTGTAGTATTAAATAACTGTGTGTGTGTCTGTGTGTGTGCACCTAGAGCTACCTAGGTGCACAGAGTTTCTAGCTTAGTGGTGTTTTAAGCAATGGAGTTGTCCTTGTCAGAAGAGAGAACACTTGCCAGCTTTAAAGATGTTGTCATCTGCTACAGCCCTTGAAGACCAAATTTTTTTTATTAGCTCGGCTTTTCAGTGACATAACTTTTAAGGGCCTTCAGTATTGTCTTCTGTGGTTTCACATCTGTATGGAGCACATACCCAAAACTGCAATGCTAACTACTGCCTGCTACCTTGATCCTTTCTAAAACCTCAGCTCAGTTTGTGTACTGCCTACAACACTCTTGCGCAACAGGAGAGAAGAGGTGCTAATTGAAGATAACACACTTATCTTAATTTTCAATCTTGTGTTGTCTTTTTTCTCTTTCTGCTCACAAACTTGCATTATAGCAGTAGCTTCCACGGCATACAGTATAGTTTCCATTAAAACGTTTCTAAAGATAAGGTTTGATTCTTAGTTTGGTGGTGCTTAGTTGGTGCATGGAGATAAAAAGCTGCCCGTACAGAACAGGTAAGGTTGGAAATCCCGAAGCAATGTGATGTGACACAAGGCTGGCATTGTTGGCTTTGTGCCATCTCTTCTTAGCCTGTCCACAACACGGAGAGCTTTTGGGTGAGAGAGAGGTAAGGACAGTGATATTCAGTGCTGTGGTGGTCTCTGGCCAGGGGAACTGCTGTGGAGAACTAACACAGCCAACACAACTTGCATCAGTTCTAGTTTGGTGTAAATTAAATTTTGGGATTCATTTAGTCTCTGATTGGGCCAAGGATCATGGTCGAGCCCAGGTCTCTGGCCAGTAGTTCTGTTATGCAGTGTAGTTGGAAGATGAGTTAGGGAAACTGTAACTAGGGCAAAGCTCAGGGAAAGGTAAGAAATGTCTTAAGTTTTATACAACAGGAAGTGTGCTACACAAAGAAACACTTTAATTTGTGTACTTATTTTAAACAAAGTCTTTTAAATAGTTTAAAAATTATAGTGATGTTGTTTCAGAACTTTTCTGACATTGTGTGTGAAGGCAGGGAATGATCATCCATCCTGTCTCTGTTTGATGGTTGTCTCTTTAAGCAGCTTTGTCATCTTAATTTTTTCTAACAGTTAACCTCCGCAGTTAAGCAGCATAACTCATCCGCTCTTATTGGTGGATTGCTTGAGCTTTGAAGAAGCAAATTGTTTTTATGATGTTGTACCCCTTTCATGAGCATGGAGGGGAAAAAACAGAACGTGATCTCTGATTTACCTCTTCTTGGTAAGAAGGAAGTAATGATTATGTAGTGGAGTTTGAGTGTACGTTTGATCTGTCACTCAGGAACACCGGCTCATAGCAAATATTTGTGTTCTTAAAATGTAGTGTCAGATGTATTGACTTTTTGGCACTAGAAGTGAAGATTTCACAGGGCTGTGTTAATGAAAAATGCCTTTTCAGGAGACCTTTGCTTATTTTAGAGTTTTCAATGTATCACAGTCAGGGTCTGTGGGCCCAACATAGTGTTTGGTGTCAGGCAGAGCCAGTTGTGGATTACAGCTGTATAATCAGTTCCTAAAACCAGTAAGCTAAAATGAAGAAACTGTTAATTTGTCATTGTAAACCAGAGCAGTAGCCTGAAGTCAGCAGAGACACAGGTGACTATGGGATCTGAGATGTTACTTGTGATCATTGCTGTTAAGTCAATATATTATATATCCTGGCATATTGTCCCAGTTCCTCCCAACATTTATTGCTTGCCTCAAGTAGTTAGGGAATTCTTTACTTCTTGTCCACAGAAGTTGTATATAATGCTGATATGCTATGAATTTTTTATTTTTATTTTTTCCATCGAAAGAATTCTAAGTGCTTTTAATTAGTAAATGAAGTACTTTCAAAGTATAAGTAGGGTCTGGAATATTTGAAGCTGAAAAGACCAGATGTAAGATCAGCATTTTTGAGGGCATACTAAAGATGAGTTTCCAAAGTAATTACTGAAAGTGTTTTGAATAATTTCCATTAAAACATCTTTCAGATTCAAGAACACAGCAAGGGATTTTTTTTCCTTTTAAAGTAGTGAGGATAGGTCATTCTTCAAAACAATTTTTTCAAAGATTGGATCTCAGTGTTGTAAGAAATTAGTATTTTTCACTTGTTTAGCCATTGCTTTATTTTTATATATGGAGTATTTTTGCCCATAATATCTTGCTGATAGGCGGAGTACCAGAATAAGGAGAAGAGGGCGCTACAGGGCTTACTCAGTTTACTGTAAATCAAAAATAATTAAAATAATACAAGAGCAGTGAAAAGCAGATGTAAATTACCTTTTGGTGTCAAGGAATAGTAAAGATTTTTTTCTGTCCAAGATGTGTGGTTTTGTTGTCTTGATCACTGGGGTTTGGGGTCTACTAAGTGTCTTTGATTATATGCCAGACATGGAAATCATTGAAAAACAGCCTCTTTCAACTGCATATCACTAAATCCCAACTGCTAAGATGAAATGGAGCTGTATCTGAATTCTCTGTCACTCTGGGTTTTGAGGCAGTACGCTTATGGGATTTATATATACCTTGGAGTGTCCTTCAGCTAGTACTAAACGCTCATGAGACGTGAGTTATGAATCCAGATGACTTTTTGTATTTAAAGACATTGCATCCAGAAGGTGGTTAGGAACCTGATACCTGGACCTCAGCTTTTGTTTGCCACAAGATCTTGGGCTTTGTCTTCAATTAATGTAATCCTGCATCTAAAGAGGGAAACTTTTCTTTCTATTGATGTTAGGTGTCAGTGATGGAAGAGGAGGTAAGACAATCTGGTGTAGCTGAAAAGAATGAGATGTCCATTGAGTGGGAAGTGGCAAGTCTTTGGGAGGAAAAATAAGGTTCACAGGCTCTTCTGTGTTTCTTGTGAAGTGAATATAAAGTGGTGGTCTGTGAACAACAGGTGGCCCATAGCTGTCAGGAAGCCTACTGTCCGTGATGCAATTCAGCCCCTGCCCCCCCCATCACGCACACGTTCACAAACGTGCACGTGAGGAGGCCAATAAAAATGGAATAGTAACTGAGTATTCATATTTAGTCTGATTGGTATGTGAGGGGTATATTCACTGGTTGGACTTGGGGTGGGGTTGTCTACTGAGAAATACTCTTAGAAAAGAGTATTCTTTATTTAGTAATATACTAATGCTGCAGAAAATTTGGTCAGCTATGAAATTCAGAACAGTTAATTACAATTTCTACAGTAAATGGAAAATGTGTGCTGTTAAGTTCAGGCATTTATTCTCCTCTCTTTAAACTGCATGCAAGACTTCATAGTTTTCAGACATTTAACTTCATAGGTTTCAGAGTTTACAAGTGGAGAAAATAGAAGCGACCTTCCTGAAGTTGTGGTCAACTGTTATAATAAATTAAGTGAGTTCATGTTGGAAAGCTGTGTTTATAAAAGTCTTGGGTTATCAGAGGCTGAATTTTATTTCTGTATTTCAGAGTTTAAAAAAAAAAAGTACCCTAAAGCCCAATCAGACACCCCCTCCTCCAATAAACCAGGAATAGATTGTTAAATCTGCATTGTCTATTGGCACTTTGAAGCTTGTTTACTTAAAATTAGAAGGCATAACTTAATAATATCTAAAAAGGAAGTATTTTTAACCATGCAGTTTTATGTTTAAAGAACTCTTTCAAAAACTAATTGGCATACAACTCATTGAAAGGAATTTACTGATTGAAATAAGGTATTTTATTGCAAGTACTGATCAATCATTTTTATATAATTTTCTGTGCACCAGCACTAAACAACATTTGACGCTATTGATTTGTAAAACCAATCTGATGTGAACAGTATGTGACAGAAGTTATTTGTTATTAAGAGATAGAATCCTGTCTCCAGAAAAGCTTGTCATCCTGGCGAGAAAAAAAATCACACAAAGTAATTTTACTTGTATCATAGTTTTTTCAGTGTTGACTCTGTTTCTGACAGCTGGCTCCATGTTAAAAGTGAACAAAGCTTTGTTTATGCATGCATGTCTTCAATGGGTTATGGACCCAACGTTCGTTCTTTTGAAAGCAAAGTAGTTTTCTTTGGTAGCACTGTTTTTATCTAATTAAGCAGCAGTGCAATAATTCTAATTCAAAGCATTCAGAAGAAATGTCTTGATATGTGAGATAGTTTATTAACCATAAATTTGAGGAATTACTGTAGTTTAGCAAGTTCAAAGCAAAATGTCAATTGTATTATGTATATTTATGAAAATAGAAATGTTGGGTTTGCTCTACCGCTTGGGTATAACTGTGATGAATACTATACAGATAGATCAAGGAACCTTTACTTTTTGAATTTGTGACGAATGACTGCATATCAGGCTATTAAAACCATTAGGCAGAGTTTTTTGAGAAACAAGAGCAACCAGAGGTTATATGGTGCCTCAGGCTATCGCTTCTCAACTTTTCTGGTTTCCACGAGGTAGCTATTAAAGAACCATAATTTATACAACTGGATTCTCAAATAGGACCCAGCAAGGTGGGCTTTAAAGGGTGACTTAATCATTCTGTTACTGTAGATACCAATCTCGTATTTGAATTTTTCAACCTTAAGAAAGGCATCAGCATAAATCCTTTTGTATATGTCCTTTCCTCTGAGTGTGCTTTTCATCTGCTACTCACTTTCCTACCCACTCTCCTCAAAATGGAGAAATTAGCCAAACAAAATACTACTAATTAACCAGAGCTTCATGAATTTTGCTGGCCATTATGCATATATACCTGATTTGCTTGTGTGTTACAGTGTACTGTGTTTGCAATGGATGTCATGTTTAGTTTACACATATACAAGGAAGACAACGTAGGAAAAGGCCACCTGTTTCCTTGTCTTGGCTGCTGCTCCCTGGGCTGGGTTAGGGGTCTTTGAAAGAAGCAGGTTGGTGGCTCCTAGGAAAGGAAAACGGTCAGCAGGGTACAGCTCCCAGACCACACAGTGGACCAAGCAGAGAGGGCAAAATGCAGCAGTCTGCTGTGCCCTAGAGCAGAGAGGGGGATGCTGCAGGGAAGCGCGGGGTGCAGGTACACAGGTAAGCTTCAGCAGTGAAGGGAAGAATGTTTTCTTAAGAAGCCAGAAGAGACTGAGGAAAGTTTTTGGCAAATCAGTGAGATTAGGATTAGACAGCAAGGTAGGAGGAAAACTTTCTCGTCCAGAAAGGGGATGGTTGGCACAAGAGATATTTTGTTTCAGTCCTTTTTTTGAAGTCTGCCTTTTCCTAGCAGGTCTTGATTTCCTCCATCTAAAAACTCTGAGTTTCTATTCTAATGAAAACTAGTTTAAGATCTCAGGAACTTTCAGTATCCTTAAGGAAGAGGTTCCAGTACTTCTGTCTTTGGTTTGTGGAAGGGTTTTGTCTTAGCAGGCTATAACAATTATTCTGTCCTTGAATCTCGAAGGCAACAGTGAGTAAAACTGGGAATTAAAGGAAGGAATCTAATTTTCAAAACAAAGCAGTCTGCAGAAAAACCTGTGGATCCTAGCATGAGAGTTGTCCTTCCATTGTCCCAAAACAGACTAACTGAATCTATATTTGCTTCCATACCTGTCTCAAATTTATTTCCTTAAGAAGTGAAGCATCTCTGTTACTAAGTGTTGAACAGTAGTTTCAGGTAATTCAATAAACAAAAGTTCAAGACAGATATGATTTTGTCATAATTTCCATGTGGGTCATAAGACCCAATTTCTGGTTAAACTGCCTAGCTCAGGCCTACAAATGGTGGCTCTTACAGTGCAGCTGGGACTGTGTTGTGTCTCTGGCATGAAAGCTGGATAATCCAAAGCACCGGCTGCGAGAGAATTCAAGTGATCTGGGACTCCGGGGGCCCTGGGTTTTTCTGCATGCCAGTCCCACAGTAACATGGTGAGCTGCCTGGGGAGCAGTTGTCATCTCCTGCTTATGAACTATTTCCAGAGCCCTGCTGTCCTACCTCATCTCTCTGAGGTGCATCGCGGTATGTGGTGTGTAGGGCTTACTAAGATCGGAGATCCAGAGGTGCTGGTCCCGCCCTGGACCTAGTGTATGAGAATGGGGGAATGGGATGGTATTTGTAGAAATGAATGGGGGAATGTTACCCAAAATATGGTATGTGTAAACAGTCTGCGTTGCAGCTATAATTTTCTGCTTATTTCTGATTTAACCTGATTTTTGTTTACTAGTGAATTATAACAAGAATATTTTAACTATTACTTTATTTCATCTTTTAAGCTGGAGAAAGGATTTAGTGTAGTTGACATAATTTAATTTGATGGCATGGGCCATAAACAGTGAAAAGAGGCAGTGGTGTGGGTTTGTTACTTTTCATGAAAATACCCAAAGGGTGAAAGCTGCTGATTTTTTTTTTTGCCAATGTGTGGTTAATGATCAACACAGAGAATGCAAAAATGTCTTGGTAGAACATTTTAAAAGGAGTTATCAGAGAAGCATCTGGGAGCCAGACTTTTCTTGTGGAAACATGCCAAGAACTGTATTGTGTTTCCTTTCACTAAAGTGAGCTATGCTGAAGTGCCTTGTCTTCTGTCCCTTTTTTGAGTAAGTTCATTTCTGGAATCAGACTATAAATTTGAATACTTTAACCCTGCAGATTATTAAAGAATATTATGTGGTTTAAACAAGATGCTTTCTTTATGAATTCTATGTATGTAAATATTATGTCAAGTCACATTTGTCACAATTAGGGATATGTAGTTTTCAGAAATGGCTTTTAAATTTAAATCTTGCTGCTGATCAACGAGTATGGGAAACTTTACTTGACATTTACAGACTTTTTTTCTGTGTATCATATAAATTTAAGGCTGAGAAATATAACCCCTGTACATGGTTGTCAAATAACACTGTAGCACAGAGTTATACAGTGTAGATTAGTTAATTGAATATTTGATTGCTAGATGTATTTACATAGAGAACTATTTATGTTTTCTACGTAGATTTTAATAGCCACCACATTTATCTTAGCAAAACATTTTAATAATAAGGTTTATAAAATGTCATGTTGAACACTTAAAATATTTACATAACTAAGAGCTATTACGGGTTGAGAGAACAAACAAATTTATTTTAGTTACAGTGAATTCACATAAATCTTTATTATGTTTATATATAAGAATGTACTTATGTGCATGCCACACGTATTTAGGCAAGCAATCTCTAGTGCCAATTCCTGTGAACCTACAATACAACCACGGAATCAACTTCAAAATCGTTGTTTGTTTTGCCCCTTTGAGCTACTAATTTGCATTCTGTCCAATAATTGCAACTACTTTTTTGGGAGGGTGAGGGGGGACAGAGGAGGGAGCATTTTTGTTAATCAGCTAAACAATTAGATGAGCGTGTAGCAACGTTAAACCCCAGAAACTTCCCTTTACATTGTTGAGGCCTGTTAAAAGCAGTATCTTAAAATATTTTATTCCTTCTAAGTATGGATTTAGGTAAGATGCCTATTGCCTCAATTTTGTATGCCAAATTTGAGGCTTTAGGAACATTTTTAGAAGTGGAGCCAAAACTGTGCATTCGTTGGAAGCTAACATGAAACTTTACCTTCAGAGATGCTTCTGTTCAGGTGTGGAAGTTGTTATCTAATCTCTTGATCAAAAAAATAATAGGTAACATTTTAAAAAGTGCCTAATCAAACTTAAGGAATTTGTAAGGAGCTCGATTCTGAAGTCACTTATGAAATTTTCACCTTGTTTAATGGCCCATCAAATAATTTTTTTGTTTTCTGAATTTAATATATTCTGACCAGTTCACTCAGCGTATAGGATTAGACAATTCTGAGAGACTTGATTTCTGAAAACAAATCCCTGAAATAGTGACTTTACTTGTAAATACAAAGTGTCTGTGAATATAAAAACGGGAAAAGAACGAATGAGTTTCTGGAAGTGGATCTCTCTGTAATTTTTTTTTACTCTTCATTATAATTATTGTGTGCATATCCACAATTGAACTTGCTTGTGATGACCTTTATCTTTTCTCTTGAGAAGAATTACTATTATCGGGTCTTTCTTCATAAGGAAATAAAAAGGTCAGTGCAAAACCCATCCCTTATTTCTATGCAGTGCACATTGCACTTTGGCATATTTGTATTGAATTTTATTAATAATAATTAGATCATTTTGTCAAAGAAATTTTAGTATTTCAAAATTAGACATTCTTAGTGGTCTTTCCTGGTATGCACTCCTGCTTTTCCTGCCTTTTTCTAACTCTTCTCCTCCCAAGCTTGCTATTGGTGTAACTAAGATTTTAAAAACTTCTACTCCTCCTAATCCTATCAGATTACTAATTTTTTTCCTCCTTTAACCCTCAGTTGACAAACTGTTAATTCTTTTGTGTCTATGTTTGTCTAAGGAAAAAAAGAATGTAGAGAATGTGAAGTTGTTGGCTTTTTTTTTTTTTTTTAGATTTTAAATTATTTGTTGTTTGGAAGACTAGTGCTAGGAACTGCACAACTAAGTTGATTCAGCTGTCACTCAAAACATGACTGAAGATTGCTTATTTGCAAGGAGAGCTCCAAGCAGGCACTCCAAGCAGAAAGCTGAGTTAATGAAGTCTTAATATATTCATAACTAAAACCAGGAATTGCCTGTACCTCTGTAGATTGTTCAGTCGTCCTAATGAATATATTCTGTTCTGTCATTCAGGTGACTGAGCACGTTTTTCCTCCCTTTGCTCTTAAAGCCTGAAGGGCCTTGTGAAGTCCTGGGAACAGCAGCTTTCATACTGACAACCTCTGTGTTTGGTAAAGGAACAAAATTTGTGGGGTCTGAAGAGGATGGAGAATTGGTTGTGACTACAGAATGGGGCAAGGGCAGGGCAGCAAGGGTATTGGGACATTTGGTACTGGGGAAAGGTGCTAACGTATTCAGGTCTCAACAAGTAGGGAAGGTAAGTAAAGCAAAGCATGCTCCTACGTTTCCTGAAAACGTGGTAAAATTATGCACAGTAGAGTGAGAAGATCCGCTTTGCAACAACTGTGGGCGACCTTGCCAACAACGCTCAACTTTCTGTCTTGTGTGAGAGTAACTGTTTTTCCTCCAAGGACAGAGATGTGTTCTCTGATCACTTAGTCTTCATGCTTTCTGCCCTAAAACACTATTAAAAAAATACTTTCTGCTAGAAAAATATTTTGTTGCTTGTTTTTTCCAGTAAACTAGTGAGAAGTCATAATGTATCTTCCTGCTTTTAAAAAGATGTTTTTTTTAATCCATTGGCCTAGTATAGTTCATGTGGATGGGTATGTGTATGATATTATAGGAGAAATGCAGTGTCTCTTTCACAGATGTGTTTAGAAAGAGATTTGTTTTTTCTCAAACAGTTCTCCAAGCTTACTCATTTCTCTCTACTACTTCACTCCGTTATTATTCTTCATAGCAATAGTTATATGATCCAAACAACATTCTTCTGCACAAGACTAGAGAATTGCAGCCTTAAAGTGTGTTTTGTATTTGTCCCTAGTGGGACTGGGATTTTTTTGGTTTACTTCACTCTTTAGTTTAGCAAATGCTGTAACTCCAACATCCTTTTGTTAGGGAGGGAATGTTATATCTGCTTTTTGGTTTTGATTAAACCAAACCATAACATATGCTTAGATTCACTGGGTGGTGTCACAGGAAGGTTGTTTTAAGAGAGAATTTTTTTTTCTCCAGAAAATGGCCAAGTGACATTCCAGGACTCCAATATCACTTCCTCTCCTTCTCACCTCCTTTTCCTGCAGGATTGATCCTGAGTTAATTTATAACAAAATGTACTAATCTTTTCTGTGATGATGATGAGGTAACTTTTCCAAGGTCTTCTCAATAGGAGGCAGTGCTTCAGTTTTAGCTGAGATGGCTGGTTTGATTATTCAGACTGCTTACACAATTGGGTGTAATGGTGGTGCACAGTAGCACCTTTTGAAGATACAAGGAGTGCAACTGAGGGGAAAAAAAAAGGGCAGGATTTCTCAAGGAATTCAGGAAACCTCACATCTGGAGACTTGGCAAGATCTGGACAAAACTGAGTCATTTGAGCTAATCCTGTTCTATAGTCATTAGCTTCAGCTGTCTCATATGTGAACTATTAAAATGCACAGACCCTTATAAACTGCTGCTGAATAGCTTAGTACCAAAAGAAGCCAAATGTTGTTTCCTAGAAACTCAATCTAACTTTCAGAGTTAGAGCAGGGTGTTAGACTAAGCAATTTCCACTGGTCCCTTCTATCCTGAAGTATTTAATGATTCTAGCTTTTTCACTTTGTACAGCCAATGCTATTTATTTGAGGCCATCAGGAGGTCAGTACATTGTTAATAGTAATAACAGACTTCTGTTACTGTCTGCTGGTCGGACAGAGTGGTGTGTATACTCAGCCTTACTCTAGAATTTAAATAATGGTTGTTTTCAAAGAGTTGATTAAAGCTTGTGCAGAAGTGTTAGTTGGAGGTGCCATCCAGTTTAGCTGGTAGTATATTTGAATGAAACTTTTTGCCTCCATCTTGGAATCAGACTTGGATCACGTGTGTTGGAAGGAATTGGACCTAGGAATTGGCATGGGTTGTCCTCAACTAAAGCTAAAGCTTCTCAGTGTGCATGATATGTTTCATTAAAATGTATTTTTATATTGCTCATAACCTGGAGATCTCTTTCTGTATTCGACTGGAATACAATTCCATATTGTCTGTTTCCCGTCGTATTGCTGAGCACAGTGGTGACTGTGCAACTTCTGCTTCTGCTCATATTTTGATGTCACCTCATCTGCAATCCCAGTGTTTAGCCTGTTTCTGGGTGACCTGTTTCTGTCTCTGTCTCCTCTGCTTGTGTTATGGAAATAATTTTTTCACTCAAGCTTGTCATGCAGGCATATAATTTTTCTGTTTGAGCCATTGGGTGGTAACTAGCTGACCCATAGAAGCAGGAATAAAATAAGAATTGTCCTCTCTTCTGTCATGGTAAGAAATTCTTACATTTATAATCTCTTCTCCAAATAGCAACCAGCTTGTTTCCCACTTCTGTCACTGTCTTGGAGGCATTTCCATCCCCAAACCATGCACCTGGGTACAGTCAGATGGAGCTTTAATAAAGTGATAGCCTGTCCCCCCCTCTCTGCCACACAATGGCTAGAGAATAGCACCTTCAGCAGCCCTTTCCAAGCTGTTTCATTTTTTTTGCAGAGTGCACCAGAGTGCTGCTGGGAATGCATGGTGAAATGTCAAGAAGTTGTGTGTAAATCTTCCAGTAATCTGTCATGTCCAGAAGGAGCTGGGGGAAAGGGACAGATCTGTGGGAATATTAGGATTATCAAAGCTAGAGTTTTGCTGCTTGGACTTGGAGATCTCTCCCTACAGAATGGGTGGATCTGGAGTCTAAAAGAAGACACCAGAAAGGAAAATCCTTGCCATTATAAATACACACACGAAGGTAAATAAGCCTAGGATAAAGCAACACATGGAGGATTTCTTGGGATATCAAGCTGCTTAGGCTAAAACCCTGTAAGAGTTTGGGTGCAGGGTATAGGCATGTACAGGTGTGTGTATATAGTGAGAATACTGCAGAGGACCCCCTCCCCAAGACTGGGGAGCACTGTCCTCAGGTAAGGCAGCTTGCTGGCCCTGCATAAAACAGGGTGTTAATTCTTATTCTCTTGACCCCAGATGGTCTCTAGCCCTCACTACTGATGCTAGCAGGTGTCAGTTTGGCCAAATTATAAAAACTATTTGTTCTTAAATTTTGTGTATTTATTTCTCTTTGTTTGGAATTCTTAAATGTTTCTCTAAACAAATAATCTTGTTTGCAAAAAAGCCAGTTCTAGCTATTTTTTTAAAAAATTACATAGCTGGATTGATTTATGTTCCTTATTAGAGTGGTAACCCATCTGTTACGCGGTTAGGTCAATTCATAAAATTATAAATCTGGGAGAGAAAAGGTCTTGACTCTTTCCCATGGTAAGCATTTATTCATGTTTGAAAGTTCTTGTTTACATTTGTGCGGAGTCATTATTTGGTAGCAAAAAAAGCAGTGTGGAGGAGTAATAACTCTTGGTGTTACCATGCCATTGTATCTTTTGCTCTTTCTTGCGCAAAGCAGTGTAGACCCATAACGTTCAGCGTCAGCAGAGTTCTTCATGTACACACCTTTTTGTTTGCATGTGTCTGTCGTTCCTGCTGAGTACAATAGTAAAGGCACTGTGATTTTTTTTTTTTTAATTGATTATTTAATAATACAAGTATTTTTGTGGGGGTCTGTCTTACAAGACCTGTTTGTATGCTTATAACCTTCTGACACCACAGTGAGATTTCAAATGAAGATACATTAATGTGCATTACAAGCGTGTGATTGCTTGTATCATTATGAAATAGATGAAAAATTAGTTCACTGCAGTAGTTTTTATCTGGACTGATCAAAACATCTTCCAATAATTTTTCTAACAATATGTGATTGGAATAGCAACTTCACATGTTGTAGAGTTCCATGCTGCGGCTGAGAGGCATGTAAATACAAGCTGCTTATTTGCAAGAAGCTTCCAGATTTGCAATATGATTGCTATGGAAACCACACAATGAAAACCTTATAACCATCTGTGTGGTTTGGTAGATTTTGCTGCATAGCTGAGCTGTTTTTGTTTACTGTTATTAAAGTGTTGAATAGAATATATTAACCCACAAACTGGAATTATCCAAGGTATAAACTAGTATTGTGCAATAACAATGTGTCAGAGACTAGAAGACAGTAGAATACCAATTAATAATGGCATTAAATTAGAGTCTAATGTAAAAAGATGGTTAAGTAATGCGTTAGTAGAGGAAACTGCTAAGTTTATGCATATTTATCACGGAGACACCACATTCCATTAAAGGAATGCACCGTTCAAGCCAAACTCTTATCCATTTTATACTCAAGTAGTCTGATATTTTTTCCCCCCTCTTCCTTTAAGAAAAAGAAATTGGAAGAAAAAAATCAGTGGATTAATGTAAAAAAACTCTGTGTAGAATTCATTGTTCACTTTTTAAATTGTGTGGATGGTAGAGTCATCTATGATTCAGTGATAATTTTTCTGTTTTTTCTTCAGACTGCAAATTAAATAAGTAAATTGTTTTCAACAGCTTTCATAGACTAACTGAAAAAAACCTTAACAAATACAGTTAGTTCCTTGTTGCATTGTCACCACAAGAATTTTGGAGGTTGTTTGCCATTAGAGTCTCTGAGTACCAGCAGAGTATGGAACATAACCTGTATCTCAAGGGTTCTTTGGATCTACAGCTCTGGAAGAGTTCACGGGTTTGATTAGTGTTGATTAGTCTCATTTTGACAGAGTGAGAAGGGGGAGAAGAATATATTTTTTTCACTGCCATGATAGTGATGGTGTGAAGAAGAGATACAGAGGAAACACTGTACCAGATTATTTTAAAGGTCTGCATGACTCCTCTTACACGATATCTTAATAATACAGAAGGACTTCTACTGTATTTTTTATTTTAATTTTTCATCTTTTGACTCTATTCCATGTTGTAACACAAAATTTAGTATGTCGCATCTGACTACAGCCGTAATTCCTGGGGTAACTGAGGTTGCTGTGTTTAAAGGACATCTCCTGCACATCGTTATTGCTTCAGGACATAATACCAGAAAACACTAGTAAGAACCAGAAGTTCTTTTTTTACCACCCTAAGCCAAGCCTATTACATCTGCTCCACTGTGAGCATGATTGCATTAGCAGGTAGCGTGGACCGTTTGCAACAGATTCATAAAGCACAAGTTTGTGCCGAGGACCTGATGCTTGCGCTGTGCATGTTTCAGAAGAAGTTTCCTATGGAGTCACTTTAGTCTGGTTCCATGGGCTGAATGACCGTTAGCAGCTGGACCGTCTTCAGTGTGCTTCTGGAGTGCCTCTTTCAGTCTAATTGCACCTGAAAGTTTGTCCTCTCTGTGACAACTCTGTAGTGTAAAGCAAAGTGGGATAAGTGGGGATGATTGGGATCCAAACCAGTATGCTAATATGGACAGCCTTTGTTTGAATTTGGGACCTTTTCAGTATTCAAAGAGCCTTAGTTCAGACATTTTTTCATCTTCAGATATGGATCTTGTTTCTAGGAAATATGTTTTTCAGAAAGGGGAATGCATATGTTCTAAATTTTTCCATGAAACCACAATGCAATCTACACGTATTCAACTGTACCGTATGAAAAAATCTCTTCAAACCTCCTCTGCTGTTTTACTTCAGTTGAAATACCTGCTACTAAAGTCAGTCGTCAGTTTAAGCTAGTCTGATGACTGTGACAGTGATAGAGTTAAAATCCACGGTACATTCAACACATCAATTGATGTAGGTCCAAACATTCAGTAACATGTAATATCAACATTTATTTAATCAATGTATAATACTCTGTGTGCTGGATGAAACCGGGTTGTTCTGGGAAAAGGGAGCAATCCTAGAAAATGTGACTGATAATGGGATAATACTGTCTGTGAGTGGTATAATAGTGGTAGGGAAGCCACAGAATGACAGTGCCTCCTAGTGCTCTGGACAGCACATAGGGATGTATTTTTGCCATTTATGCTCCAATTGTGAGTGCTTAAAATAAACAAATGAGTGTACTGGGAAATGTGCAACAAGTGTTATGCCAAGTAGGGGAATGCATTTGAATGCAGCAAATAGTTTGGAGTGTTTTGTGTTGTACCACAGCTTCAGATTTTCCCTGTTCTATTGTTTTTTTTCCTTGGCTCAAATAATAGTTTATATTCATCTCAACCAGATCTTCAGCTAGTCAAGAGTCAGGCAGAAAAAAACTCATGCTCGCTTAGTAGGGCAGAAGTTCAAAGCTCTTTGTAGAGTGAATCTCATGATGTAATTGTCATATTTATAGGACTGCGTATATAGGTTAGCAGCAATTATGCATGCTCATTTCAACAGGTCTACTCTTGCGCTTTAAACATCTGCTTTAATGTTTGCAGGAACAGTCTTGTGGATAGATGAAATTTTTACAAGGCTAAAAATCCTTTGAACTTGATATAAAATTCACTTTTGTTGAAGTAGATAGGCAATTACATAAAAGTTGCACAATAGGGAGCATTTTAGAAGCTGTGAGTTCTGTATCTGTTGTCTGTCATTAATAAAATATCAAAATTAGTTGCTGAAATGTGTGTCTTAAAAAGAACCATGAATATCTGTATAAGATGTGATGAGTAGCAAAGCCAAATATTTTAAATGTATTAAAAGTCCAGTTCTTGTTTGAGAAGTGAGTTTATCAATATACTATTTCCTCATTCAGTACAGCAGCTTTGTCAGTTTTGATATTCTGTAAAAGCCAAGATAGATCTGTTTCTACTTCCTTATGAACCTAAAGAAAGAATACAGCTAAAAACCCTTGTAGTTTCTTCCCTTTTTTGCCACATCAACAGAATTGTTGACTGTGAAATGTGAGCAGCTGACCTTATATCCCTGTCCTGAGTGGGGCGTGGATTTACTTAAGTGAGGGTGTGAGCATAAGGGAGTTCCCCGTCTGCTGGTCAAGGAGTATGGAGCACATCTTTTGAAATTGCCTGTGGGTATTTCAGAGTTTTCCAAGCCTGCTAGCCAAAAAACATGCTTCAGAGCTGATCACTGCCAGGCTTTCTCTTTTCTTGTCTCTTAAACTTGCACTAAGTTATTTGATACAGTCAGGCTTGCTTAAAAACATGGTCAGGCGCAGTAGGCAGGAGTGATGAATGCATAGCATCTGTAGTGGCCGTGTTCCCATCATGTAGGTGTCCAGCTAGTGTGTCTGTCTGACAGTGTTGAAAGTAAGATGTCCTCTGCCTTCTATGCATACTTCTATTAAGAATTTCTGAATTCTTGCATGGGCTGGGGATACTTTTTCAATCCTTGGTTTCCTTTTCTGTATCCTGGCAAGAAATGTATGTAGCAGAATAGGACCCTCATTCTAATTGTTTCGGAATGACTGAAAAACATCAGAACTGCAGCTCTATATTACCGCATTCAGAGCAGAGCGAAAAGGGAAACAGATGTTCACAACTGAGATTTTGAAAGAAAGCTCTTGGATTGTTTGGATGGGTGGGGGAAACCACAGAATTAACAACGTTCCAACTTCTGTACAAATGCAAAATAGTAAACAGGGCTTATGATCTGGAAATGTAGAGTGTGGCTTTCAGACTGATGTGGACTGTAATTCCTGTCAGCTGAGCTGTCCCTTCAGAGTTTCATTTGCAGTTATGTGTTTTGCAGAAGAACGTGTGGCTTCAAAAGCTGAAGTGCCAAGAAAACTGAGCCAGGAGAAAGTTACCACTGTTTCAGGTAATTAAAATCTTTCCTCTTTATTTTGTGTATGCGCTTTCTTTTTACCTTTATTTTCTTGTCTCTTCCCTTTGCTGTTTTAAAATACTGCTTTTATGGCTCTGTAAAGCTGCCTTTTTCACCTGGGTATTTGATGGCAGCAAAACTGCTTAGCACCACTTAGGATGCATGAAAACCACTTGAGAAGGATTTATAAAGTAAGCCAATTTATACAAGGTATTCCTTCCTGAATTACTTTGTAATGACTCAATTAGCTTTCGTTTCTGCACAAAGGAGATTTAGTTGCATAAATTAGCTTATCATCATTGAGGAAGTGTCACTGCTAAAGGACAGTTTATAGATACAACATGCAGTTGCTGTCAAACCTATAAGAATGTAATATAGACATCTGTGTATACTTTGTGCTTAAGCAGAACAGACTTCTGCCATTCAGAGACTAACAGGGGACAACAAGTTGCCCAAGGGACTGGCAATGTAGACGTCTCTGAAAAGGTCAACTTGACACAGGCTCTGACAATCGACCCAAAGCTCTGTCTTCTTTGATAAAAATCAGATAAACTTAAGACCACTAATTGATCTGCAGCCTGTTTAAATGTTGGCCATGCATATCTTCATTGCATATGATTACCACAGAAAGCAAATGAATTGGGTAAGAAATGCCAGAGTCCAGTGACAGCAGCATAAAAATTGGAAAAGGACACAAATGCCCAGAAAGGCTGTGAAGGATATTCTCTCAGCTTTAGCTTGGCGAACTGCCCTTGTGCTAATTATCTCTAGGACTGGAAAAATAACTGCATACACCATGCAAAGTCGCATGGCCAGACAACTTTTCTTGACAGAAAGGTATTTCCAGTTATGCTTAAAAACAAGATATATATGTGCTTCAAGGGCACAGACCTTTAGATAAACTATTGGTGATTTGACACAGCAAGTAGAGAAGGCTTGCTTCTTATCAGACCTTACACCTTTTTGAGATCTGCTGCATTGTAACTGTGACCTGCACTGACATGCAATCTGGCTCTCCTTCCCCCATCGTACATAATACACATAATTCTTTCAGGGCTGTCAAGGAAAGGGTGGGCAAGAAGAGTTCCTTTAGGAAGTAGCTCTGCAGTGCTCTTCCTGTTGCAACATGTGGAGAGGAAACAGAGGCCTGATTTCCTGACCCATACAGGAAAGCAGGAACAGGTTGCTGTGAGGAGTTTTAGGTTGCTTTTCTTGGAAAGGAAACAAGAGCCAAGTCATCAGATGCTGTTAGCATTGTGCTCTGCTAAAAACATGTGTAAAACAACATGACTCATTACAGCCTTAATATTTAGTACTCATTTAGACATTACCGTAATTATAAGAGTGTGTTGTCATAATGGAGCGTGGGGTCAATCCAATTATAAACTTGCCAACAGCATTTTTTTTTTTTTCACTGATGTATCTTCTTGAAGTTCTAAATGGTCATGCTTTTAAGAAATCAAAACCTTAGAACCTTCATTTCTGAAAAGTTTCAACTGCTATGAGAATAGCCTTATCAGTCTTACTAGGATTTGTGTGATGTCCTTGAAAATACCATAACAGTTCTCACCAGATACCAGATTCATTTCAAGCTATAATTTTCTCATCTGATCTTAGTTAACTATTTAACACTGGAAATTTGTTTTACTTTTAGGGCTGAGTTGATAGGAGTATTTCTGATAGGCATCACATCATAAGTATCTAACCTGACCCAAGAATATTTCATGATTTTCCGCACAAACAGCGCATATATTCTTGAATTTATTGCCTAGCTTTACTAAACCTGAATTTCACAGAAAATATTCTGCAAATTGTGAGCTCAGCTTGATAAGTGCAAAAAACCTTTCTTTTTTCCTACTCTTTTCTTGCCCTAACTTATCTCTACTTCAATTAATGAGCATTGAAGGGTTTCAGTTATATAATATGGCTTGCTGGGTCTTTTTTGCTACCACTAGCTACCCATTATCATTTCCACAATCACTGTTTCAGTAAGTGTCATGTTCTGTGCTGTCCCAGTGTAAACACGTTGATTTTAGAATAACTAAGGAACAGTAGAAGGGAAGTGAGAAAGATTATACTGAACAGATTGGGCTTCATTAGAGGCTGAGTCCAAATAAATACACTACAAGTATTTTGCCCTTATTTCATAATTTTTCTGGCACGTGGGAAAAGGGCAAGTAAATAAGTAACAGGCATTCTTTGCAGTTTAGGACATTGTCAGAACAAACAAATAACTATGTTCTTTAATGGGGTATGTCTCATCTGGGCATTGAGACTCAACACTGAAAGTCTAAATCACTTGTGTCAGACAGAGTCGTTCTGGTAGCATTGATTTTGAACTTCACCTGTCTCTCCATCTTTAAGCCTTCAGTATGGTAAATGTTGAGCACATCATCACCAAAAGGGGATACAGTTCACCTCTTTCAAATATTGTTAAGTAGCCCAGACTAGTAATCTTCAAATCTGATGCTATAATCTTTTGAAGAATCTGATCAAGAGTCAAGCAATATGAATCGGAATGGCAAGCTGTTTAATATACTGGGCAGCGGACCATGGTGGTGAAAGGAGAATATACACGCGTGTTCCTTCATTCCCAAAGCAATGCGTAAACAGATAATATAAATATTAGCCCTAAGTCACTACCATAGTAGGGTTTGCTAATTTAGATGCCATCAATGTTAAAATGGAAGATTGGTGGAAATCAAGCTAAGTCACATTTATTGTAATGTTTTAAGTAGTGCATTTCCATTCTTGGGCTGTAATTCCTGTTTTTGTTTTGGTCAGTTTAGTGTTCTGTCAGGTTTGTGCTCAGAAATGGCAAGTGCCAAAATTGTCACAAGGTAGGGGGCAGGAATGCAACAGCCTGCAGTTAGAGTGGCTTAGGCTGCAATGGGACAGCACACTTAAATTCCTCTGAAATATCTACTCTTAATCTGTTTTTCCAGGTTTTGGTTTTTTTTCTCTCTATTGAGGCTGTTAGAATATTCTTATAATTTTTTTCCCCTTGAGTAATCCATGGGCATTCTTAAGTTTTAAACAGTCTACAATATTTGAAGTGCATGCTTGAGTGATATACTTGTCAGTTTTTTGTTGTTTTTTTTTTTTTTTTTTACCTGAACTGTTCACCTTTCTTTCTTCAAGCATGTATTGTCAGGTGCCAGTATTTTTCAGTGAAATAAGCAGTCTGAGCCTACTGTCAGGAAGGCTGGCAGCTGTTGCTGTTTGATCTGTCAAATAAACTCTGACGTGTTTTCATCAGTATATTGGACAAAAATATCTGTTGTTCCTATTACTGTTACTGGAAAAACAGAGATGGCAGAAGAAAACCACAAGGAATTCTTTATGGAAGAGTTTTGGAAACTGTTGGATAGTTGTTCATCCAGATAGCTGTCCTGGAATGAAAGAAGTATTTCCTGGAGAAACAACCTATCCAAAATCCTGCTCAGCCATTTCTTGTAATTGGTAATATTAAAAGTAGTGGGTAGGTAAAAACAAACTGCTTTCTGCCCTCTGCTACACATCTAAATTTTTTTATCATGTTATTCATATTTGTGGCCTAAGTGACCATGCCTTTGAAATATGACAGACTTTAGTTTCACAGTTATGTCATCATAGTATTTTTAAGGCACACAACATTTCACAGTGTATAAGAATAGAGTGTGACAGATTAATGTCAGCAAATCAATACCTTTTGAATTTGAACTCTAATGGGCACATAAGTTCTTGATGCTAAATCCACCAGCTGTTTTCAGGTATTACATGTGTTTAAGAAGCTCCACATAACTTTATTACTGTATAAATACAAAATTCCTTTACCCAGGTCCCCTGGTTTTGTTTTATTCAGTTCTTCAGAAGCAATCAAAGGAAATCTGGCAGGGTCCTCTCCAACTGAAAGAGGGGCTGAAGTAAGAAAGAATAGGCTTGTGTTTTGCAGAGGGTTTTGCAGTTTTTTTTTGTTCTACTTCTGTGTGTGTGAAGCACTATGAATCATTTTGTGAAGCATTTTGCCCTTTAGATGTATAGATTCTGAAGTTAAATCTACAATTGGCTTTTCTGTGTGTGTAGTTGCACTTACAGAATTTGGAGGAACTTGTGCTGGTAGGTATGAGAAAGGATTTAGAATTTGAAATTAACACTTTTTGGAAGACCAGCATAGTTGTTCACAAACTTACACTGACACATCCTCTGCCTATTTTTCATTTCTGTGCTCCTGGTATACCAGTATATGTTTTTCTGAGAAATGTGGCTTTCTGATTTAAACAACTCTGGCTTATGTTGAATTCACAAATAAGGGCACAGAGCCATGGTTAGTCTTTGGGCAACATCATCACTGTTGCAATAAGCTTATTTTAAAATGCATCTTTTCCAGTGTTGCCCTGTTATTAGTTGAGTTGCTTTCCCACTTTAAGGCTTAATTAAATGCTTATGATGAACATCTAGGGAGAGATGTGTCTCACCCACTGTGGGATCTCTTCTGTTGCTGATGTTCCCCATGTAATTCCCATTAGTGTTAACAGGAGTTACTTCAGGCGCATAAAGGTAAGAACAGACCTTGAAGTGATAAAGGTCAGTGTGAAAAGTCATGATTCATTTTAGTGCAATTCTGAAGAAGTAAAAGTCCTGATTAATGTATTTTAAACCAAATAAAAAAGACAATTGCTGAAAGATTTGAAAGGTGGGATATACCGAAATAGCTCTTTTAGTTTTTTCTCATGTGGGGTTACATTATCTTTTACGAGATAGAGCTGGGAACTGTGATCAGTGCAGTATCAAAAGACTGAGGAAAGAGTCTGGTTTAATATTTATCACAAATTAATTTGGTGCTTACCTGTGTTACTGTTTATAATTGTCTAATGCTAAATTGGTGAATAATGAGCTGACAAATAGGAAGGGCCAAAATTTGGAAGTGCAACACTTCAAACTGATTCTGCCTTCCTCTTGAAATTATTCTGTCTACACATTTTACAATAACCAAATTTCTTATTTCTGAATGGTTGGGAGTTTTTATGTATTGCTGCTTTTGGTGTGATGACAGAAGAATTTGTGCACTGGTAGTCAGAACGCCCCCTAGTGCTGTAGAGCAAAGTGGTAGCTACTAATCACCGGTTTATGGAAAGTTAAATGGTGGCTAACTTGGCCAGCAGCTTTAAATTCAAGGTTGTGAATATTTAGACTTATGACAGTATTGCCATCAAATCAAGATAGCACAGAACACAGACTGAAGTGGGTAAACAGAAAACAAGCTCTTCCTGCTCATACAGAGAGTATTAAAATCTAAGTATTTGTCAAAATAGGGAAAAACACAAGTTGAATACTGCTGTATTTTTTTATTGTGTGACACTTTCTCTTGCTTGATACTCGATATTTTAGCAGGATTTTTTTCAGTAATAAAGTGAACCAATCATGATTAAATTGTAAACTATAAATAATGGTGTAGAGTGCTAACGACATGCAAATGTAACTGGTATATGTTGGAATAACCAGCAAGCCTGCTGTTCGAGGATCATATAACAAAACTAAGATGACAGCCTTGATCCAGCCAGTTCAGTGATATTTATGTTATCAGAATTAGAAGATAGCTTTCCAGTGATGTAAATTATTAGTACATATACATTCTGTCTGGTTAGTGTATACATAATATAACTGGTCATCTTAGTGGTATTGCTTACATTCTTTTTGCATTAACTCATCACACTCTATTCTCATGGAATTAAAAACAGGAAATAGTTTCCAGTGTAACAGAAGCACCCAGTGTATTTAACCGTGTGTAAGCGCTGTGTTTCAATAGATGTACTCTGTATTGTAAGTGTATGACAAAGCATTTATTACTGTGTTATTGCCGTATTACAGAGCAAAGAGTGCTAAATAATCAATCAGTTAATGGTCTGTATGGCAGCTTGAACACAGCACATCCATTGTGCTTATGCTGTTAGAAGGATGAGTTTATGACTGTAGTGTAGTTGCATGTTTAGCCAGAGCTTAATGTCCTAAACTGGAGCTGACACAAATATTTTTAAAATGCAGCTTCAGCAACAGTTTCCAAGTTCTCCAATATTTCAGAAGGAACAATCAAGGATTATCTCAAAGGTTCTCAGAGAGGTTATTTAGTTTTGTTGGAACAGGAGAGGGAGGGGGAGCGTATCACAAAATACTTAGTTTGGCTTCCTTTCACAGATTATTATTAATTATATTCTAGCAATTTTATCAGTTTCAAGTTGAGATACAAATATGGCTTGCTGCAAATATATTAGTAGAGGAAAACTAGCTGCTCTAAGTTGCAGCTGGAAAATGCTTTGAAAACCTGTAGCTACATGTCTTTAAGTGATACAACTTGCCAGTGAAGGGTTCACACATTAAACTTGTTTTCCACTTGCTTTTATGGTATGAAGGGGCTGTTTCTAAAAAGAGGAGTAAGAAATGTGTGCTAATACATTGCTTTGTAGTATCTGGAGATTTAAAGAGCAACTTTTGTCTCTCAGTCTTTATCATTTTGTAATTAGATGCCCGTTTTCTTTGCAGATGACAAAAACACCGATTATGCCAATTTCTACCAAGGTTTGTGGGACTGCACAGGAGATGTACCTGATGAGTTGACATTTAAACGTGGTGACGTTATCTACATTCTCAGCAAGGTACGGCGTGCTACTGGGGCTACATAGTTGTTAAGAGAGCCATGGCAGAAGGGCACATTCCCACAGTTCTATGGGGGAAATTGGCACTCCCTTTCAGATCCTTTGTTTGCAATCAGATATTCACTGCAATTAATTATTTTGTCAAATGAACTATAATCGCATTTAAAACATAGCCGTGTAACAGGAATTAACTTAAAAGCATGTTTATTTACTTGTTAGATCTTGGCTACCATTTGTTAACTGATTTAACGGGAGACAATGTGCTTTCTGCTTGTAAAAGTTAACCTTGTAGAATTTTAAATTATCTTGTATGTTATGTTTTTTGTTTCCTGTTTTATGTTCCTGACTGGGCTGATTCTGACTTTTTGGGCATCTTGCTACATAAGATTTTTTTTTTTTTTTTAAACTGTGCTTTCATCTTTGTATGTATATTGTAATTGTTCTGACAGCTCAGATTCCAAATTTGTTTGCTCTGACAGATTTGGGCAATTTTTAATTTACTGCTTTCCTGTTTGCAAAGCAAATGAGAAATATAATTCCTCTCGTCTAAAGAGATGATAAGCAGTATAAGCATGAAATTTTATTCTACTTTAATGTTGGTTAATTTTCTTATTTTTCTTTAACCCCCCCCAACAACAACAAAACCTCTCCTAAAATATATATCTCATGGTCCATTGAAGTCTACTTCTGAACAATTCATCAAAGGAAATTTCTCTTTTCCCTACATATTAGAAAAAAGCTGAGCTTTTCAAGTTCTTGTTGAAAAAAACACCTCTTAAAATATATGTAGAATATATATCTCAGATGTAATTGCTGTTCAGTAAAATTAATGCCAAAGATATTGTAGGTCATTGAAATATACAAGTAGGTGCATGAAAGCTAAAGGCATCTGTTTGTCTTAGTTTCAAACTCTTCAGTTTTGTCACAATTGCTTTAAATCTTCCATGATACCTTTAACTGCAGTGTTTCCAGATAATAAATGTAACAGCTTCTGTTTAAATAAATTTAAGATTTATGGATAGAAAGATAGTCCTATATAAAAATATAGAAGATATATTACTAATGGTAATGTGACCATCTATGTCTTTTGAGGTATTTCAGTGTCACTTAAACTAATAACTGAATTGCATTACTAAAGGGCCGGATAACACTCTTGGATTGGGCAGACTTTCAAGCTGTTATACAGCACTGAAGAATGGTACTAATTTAAAATAACCACCTCTTCCCCCTCTCCCTCCCCCCAAAAAAGCCCATGAACAAACGGATTCCACTGTACGAGTTTGGCCTCTTTGTGAGTTGTGCTCTTCTGGTACGGTATGGGGACTAATAAAATCTTAATCTTCAACTTGTAGGTGAAAAAATAATTTGCTACTCCTTCCCCAAAAGAGTGAGAAATTCAATTTAAAAAATGGAGCAGAATAGAAAAACAGTAGCTTAAGTTGTCCTCTGTATATCAACTGTCTCGTGGTCAGGCTGTGATTAATCCATAATCGGTCCTTGAAACAGGCTTGCTGCTGCTCCAGATATATAGAGCCTCTCTCTGTGGAAATGATTTCTACTCCAAAATACAGCCCAGAAAATTCAGCCCTGTTTCGCTTAAAGATTGTTACAGCTTTTTCAGAAAAATGAGTGTTGGCCACTACTGTCAGTTCTGAATTTAGGGTCCTTGGAGAGGAAAGTGCCAGAGAATTATCCATCTTAACCCTCCACTTGATTCAGTTTCAAGGTCTGATCATTATGAGCTCTTTGTCTGGTAACTGAAAATATAACCAAAGCAAAAGTGAACCCAACCATCCTGAAGTGGGTCAAGACTTTTCTTCAAAAAGTATTTCCTAATCCACTACATTAATACTTGGAATTTGTGGCAGTCGGCAGGAATCCTTGGCAATTTTTTAATTTTTTCACACCATCTAGTGGTTGAAAGTGAGAGATGCAGGTACTGACAGAAGGCGATGTGTATGGATCCAAAATGGTGTCATAAATTCAGCTTCAGCTTGAACCTAGCTGTGGCTTTATTGCCTTTCTATCATATGTCAGCCAGGTATGAACATTACTCTTGAAAATCACATTTTGCTGATAAGGAAGTAAGTACGGGTATAGCAGTATTATAGTAGGAAGGGTGAAGCATTAACAAAATATCGAGCATATTTGTGCAACATGTAATAGTTCTTTGTTTTACAATGAAATATAAATGGTACAGCTTGCTCTGACGCACGTGATAAGATAGATATTTGTCTCTCCCAGCAATAATTATGCCAAAGCAATATATTTCTACCTGCTTTTCATATACCTTTATAGAAATTAGGGGAAAAGTGACTATTTTGTTTCCAAGAGATGAGATCATTAGTACAACAGAAATAATTATGAATCAGTTTAGCAAATTTGGGCATTGATATAATTTAAATAAAGCAAAAGGAGCAATATGTTACATGTAAGTTTCTAGGTGAATGCCTTTTAGAAGAATGAGCAAGGTTTCAGCTTGGCAACGTTTACTTTCTAAAGTAGCTAAGCATTATGCAAAGACAAATCCCCCATACTTTGCTTTAAACTGACTATCAAAATTCAGTGCAATGAGCACGATTTGCATGATTATAATCTGATAATACAAATGCCTATGCCTGACTAGTGTAATTACTGTAGAAAAGCATGTTTTCCTTGTTTTAAACGTGCATTCAAAAGCTATTTTAGCTATTATGTAAATATTTACTGTGGCTCTTGTGTGGCAGCAGTCCTATGGGCTCTTAAAAACAAACAAACAAACAAACAAACAAACAAAAAAAACCAAAAAAAGAGAACTTTTTTCAAGGTTTTTCTACCTTTGAGAGTTTCCTTCAAAAGTTGAGGTTTTAATCTGAGCAGAATTAACAGAACTGTTGCAATAGTACTTGTTAACTTTTCTTTATTTAAAAAAATAGTTAACTTTTTAGATTAATTGATCAATGTATCTGTACAGATAAATTCATACTATTATAATTTTAATTTATAATATTCTTGAATATTTAAGTGGCTTTTATAACTTACGCTCCGAATCATGTGAACTTTCAGAAAACTATATACCCCTCTCCTGCTATGCAGTAGAAAACATTTTATAGCTCTACTGATAGAGGAACTCATTAATAAGATTTCTTAGTTAATATTGACTTCTTAGTTAATATTGACTATTAGAAATAGAATACTTGGGCATCCTGTTTTCTAAAAGGATGATTGCTCTTAACTCCTGCTCATTTATGGGCTTGCCTTTGCTTTCAAGTCCATATGATAAATGGGAAAACAAACGGTGACATAACAATCCTTTTTTATAAATCTTCCATAGCTCTACTCAAGAAATCAATTTCCAGAAACAAAGACAACTGTGAGTGGAGGTAGCCCCATTTTTTTTTTTTCCCCAAGTTTGGTATGCACAATTTATGCCAGTACAGCACTTGCAGTATTTGTTTGTTTGCTTTAGGTGTGTGTTTTGTGTTAGAAAATTCCGTAGGTTCATCAGCCAAATGCAAGTAGCAACAGAAATTTACTTAGATGTTAGCAGGCACCTGCTTAGTAGAATTACTGTCATTTCTTAACTTTTAAGCTAATTTAATTCCCATCTCATATGTATGTTTGCATTAAAACAACAAATAATACCTCAAAATCAGAAATTATATCTCAAACTGGAATTCTCCTTCCCTGTTATTATTTCAGCACATGCCACTGCAATATAATGCTGCTCACTCTGATATTTATGATTCATGGAAATCTCATCTATGACTTAACCCTTTGCTCTAGAATTTTCCATGAAAGTAGAGCGTTAACTTGGTATCTAGATTAGCCTTTATTCAGTGGTTGTACATTTCCAGTGTGGCAGATTTTTGTTCTTTCAATACAAGAAATGTCTGTTAAAATGCTTACATCTCAGCCTGTATTTTTTGCTTAGTGAAAAGACAGTGAAATCTCCATAGCTCAGATTACTGCTTATGAAATAAAGTACAATTTAACAGTGCAGCTGTTTCATAATCAGTGTGAGCATTTTGTACATTGTCTGTATAATCTTCATAAAATGTATTTATTCAGTATTTTTCAAAAATATGTGAAAGGCGTACTAAAATCCTGAGTGTGTTTTGTTTTGTTTGTTTTTTTTTGTCAGGCTATTTTCTGACTGATCATACTGAGATCCGTATTTAACAATAATTTCTCTTTTCATGACCATACTGCCTATGTCTACCTTAGCAAATAGGGAGTACCAACAGGAGCAGATTTGCAGAGTGAAACACTTAGTGCTGAGGCCTTGGCGTCCACACCATGCCTTTCCAAAGGGGTTTGATGTCCAAAGAGGTCTAGCCTGGTTTTGTGGAATGAGAACACACTAGTGGTTGAAGCACATTGAAGTGCATCTTCCATTTTAGTTTTATCTGAAAGAAATGTAGCGCATGTGCTCTGAGACTGACGGCTCTGCAAAGTGAGCCAGGGTGGGTAAAGTGGGAGCATTGGGAGACTCACTTGAGCGGGACGCTTCTGATCAAAACTAAAATGCAATACTAAGTTGTAAGTTTCCTTCTTCTGGCTTGTTTAGGTATGTTCCTTACAGGAAAAAAAAACAAACCAAAACCCAACAGATACATGGCTAAACATAAGATAAGAGCAAAGGCCTTTAAATGGAGGGTTAGTTAAGACACACTAATGCAAAGTGACTCTAGCTCTGTTGGTTTGCATACTGATAATATGTAAGCATTTACGTACCTGATTAGAAAAACTTTTGGCATTGTGTCATCTAATGGAAAAGAAAATGGCCCTTCTGTCATTCCAGGGTGTTTTCAGGGGCCAGTTTTGGTTCAGAATTCAGTCTGCTTACCCTGATTTATATTGGAACTCTTTAATTGGTGTCTATTTTGTCTCATGTCACTGCAGGAAATAAAACCTAATAATGCAACGATACAATAAATCTGAGGCTTATATTCTTAAAGATACCATTTTATTGCTGTCTTAAAACAACTCTACTACCTGTGAAGAAGTCTCATTCAGTTATCTAAAACATTTGTCATTTTCTGCTTTTTAGAGAAAATGCTGTTCTGTGCCAAAAATGGTCCCTGGTTGATAGTGTATCATTCAGCAAATACACCAAAGGAAGTTCTAAAATTTTTTAGCTAGTCTGAATCTCCTGGAAGACTTAGAGGTGTTTTAAAATATTATCTTGCCAAAATTGCCCCCCAGGATATTCTTCAAAAAAATTTTCTCCCTGCTTCCCACAAATCTTTAGCTTGATAAGAGAGGCTACTTATTTTGACCCCAAATAAGGCTATAGGTATGTTTTCCTTTTCAGTTTTAAAGTTTGCAAATCTTCAGCCTGTAAGTTAATATTACTTATAGTGCCACTGGAAGAGAGCAGGAAAAAAAATCTTGAATTCACACACTTCAGTTGTGTTTTTTTAAAAATATAACTCCATTGTTTATTCAAGGCATTGAAACACAATGATGATTTTCAGCAACTCTTTTTAAAAAATAAATAAATAAATAAAACCCCAACGCACCCCACAAACACAAAAAACATACCATATGTATTGAACAATAGGGACTAATTGCACAAGGACCAGATGTTCTCAACTTCTGCTGAAGTCGGTAGAAGTTAATATGGTGGAAAGCATCTGGAGATCCTCATTCACACAGGGGATCTGTTCTAAAGGTAGAGACTGTTCTGGAAATCCTCTATAAACATTTTCTCTTCTTGAATATCAAAATTGTCTTCTATATAGTACAAAAATCTTGGATTTAAAAGATATCTGTAAAAAACAGGTAGTGTATTTCTACTTACTGTGTTTTCCCCAAGCGCAAAAACTTAGGATCAGTGTCTTATGGAGTCACAGGTATGTACACGTCAGTGCGGTGAAATTGGTGGGATGGGGACACGGAGAAGCATCTGCTCACAGTGTGTTCAGTGGAGAGCATTTAAGGAGCCTGTAAAGCCTGATGGGATTTTTCTCCCCCCGCTATCATAGCATGCTGTACAGAGAGTGTTTTGCCAGCATGTTAAATGTTAAGTCATAACCTGTTCCTTGCTGCCCTGTGAAATTACTTCACTTTGGTTAATAAATTTCTGCTGGGGGAAAAAAAAATCCACTCTTACAGACAGTGAAAACACAGAAGCAGCTTAGAAAGCATTGGGTCGTTTGTTAAGGTGGTTGTTTCGTATTATTTGGCATAATACATTCCACTGCCCTGGTGCCTGTCTTCCAGGGGCTGCGGTGGCCCCTTCCTCCCCCCACCCCTGCCTAGCATTGCCTGGTATGGCAAATGCGCTCCCAGTCACATGGCGGAGCTGCGGCCGCACACTTGTGCATTCTCCTCATTGCAGGGCAGCTGGATCTGGCCCTGCCCCCCTCTCCTATCCCTCTATTTGCCTTGGAGCAATTCATTTTGCAGTTATTGAATTTCTTTGGAGAGTTATTTTCATACAGCGAGCATCACAGCACCTCTGGATCTTGATAGCATTTCTACATAAGGAGAAAGAAGCTTTGTGTTAGTAATTACCTAACATTGTCAGGAGCTGACTGCAGGCCTCTTTCTAGTGATAACAGAATAACCACATAATATAGCTTTATAGCACATGATTAATAGAAAATAATTACACATCCTACAAAGGGATGCAATATTTCTTATAAATTGACTACAATGGTTTCCTGTAGATTAAAGGACTCTTCATTATTTTATCAGTCCTTCTGAAGTATAGTCGCTTGCCTATGTTAGCGGTGATGTTAAGAGCTGAATGCAGTGAGGGATACCAGATGGTAAACCCAGTGGTACCTGAGATCTGAAGCTGATGCTTGCAAAAGCACCGTGCTTCCCAACTCTTAAGATTTCATATAAAACTCCTAACTGTATTCATATCCTTCTGCATATTAATCATTGTTTCCCACAAATGTGGGCTTTAGACTTTTATTCTACACATTTTAAGCAGCAGTAATAGACATATGGACCTCACAACAGCACTGTATTAATTAAATTATATTGCTATGAAGGAGTTTATAATTGATAATGTTGATAGAAACAGTACATCAATTTGGATTTTATATGCGACTTCAAGAAAGGACTGGTGGGTACTGCTTATCTGCCTGACTAGTAAGCACTCTTTTGTGGTACTGAGGACAGAAAGGGGTGGTTTGAAGTTTAAAGAGAAATGTCTGTACTTTAATTGGTTTAAAAGGGAGTGCTATCTAATTATTCTAAAACCTGAGATTAAAGTTTTATATTCTTGGTAGCCAGGTATCTGCATTATATTTTTGTTCAGAGTTATATAGACTGCAGATAGTTTAATTGGGATTCATGTTGCTCTTGAGACCCATGCAAAGAATAGTAATGTAAAGTAAAAGCTTCTGTGTTGCAGTATTGTCTGTATGGTATAATGGTTCCAGTGAATCCTTAAATTAGTTTACTAGTCTGTTACATCAACATTAATTTCATCTTCTCACTTAGCTTCGTGCCAGAGCAGTAAGCGGTGTATTAGTAAGTAGCAAAACCCAGAAAGTTTTCAAAACAGCAGCATGCTTTTAATTTTGATTTGAGGTATCTGAATTGTTTCTTTAAAAACAATTAGTTCTAAGTTGATGTAGTGTTGCTAAGTGAACATTTTCAATGGCTAGTGTAGTCCACAGGCTCTTTCTATGCCATTTGTCATATGCAATTTAATGACCTTTTAACTAAGCCACTTCCCTCATTTCATGTATTGTTTGCTTTTTTGGCTGATGCCTAGCAAAACTTGCTTAATCACTCTTGTCAGTCACTTCATGAGTTCTATGTAACAGCTTAAAATCTTTTGTTGTTTTCTCTTGGAGAGATTTATTGCTGAGATTCCAGTAGTATACGTGAGTACTGCTCCTTTCAGCAATTTCCCACTTCAGTCTAGAAATCCAGTTTGTATATTTAACCAGTGTATTGTGAGATAAACCATAGATTTTTAAACAGGCTGATCTGGAACATTGCAAACCTCAGCGTCAGAGTATTATTTAGCCTTTAAGGATTTGGGGTGTAATGTGTACCCCCATGGGAAAGGTTATGAGTAGTTCTTAACTTCTGTTGAGAGCAGTTTGCACTGAAGATCAGGTTTAGAAACCTCTGGACTTTCGGACCAGACCCATCCCTAGCAGTCTATTCTGCAGCGGAAGGTGGAAGAAGGTGGAATTATTTTTGCAGCTTTCTAGTTTGTGTGTTCATGTCATAAAGGAAGGTTTTCCTGCTGCTTTTTATGTGGATTTTCTTTAAGTCACATTTACTGCAGTATTTTATGGATGGTAGGATAGAGTCATTTAAATCACCAATTCACTGTGAAGAGAAGGAAGAAAATGTTTAAGACTGGTGTTCAGCCTTCCACAATAAGAAAATATAAAAGTATGTGTGTGCCTGCATGCAAGCGTGTTTAAAAAAAAGGGGGGGGGATGGACAAAAACCAAAAAGCCTGGGCCCACATGAAAGTGGGCCATCAACAGGGCTTCGTCGTAGTTAAGCACAGGGAGAGCTGAGTACGCTAAGCACATCATAGGACCCTAGAGAACTCTCGACCAGGCCAAATATGCCAGCCGCAAATCATTATAGCTCGGGCTCTAATGAAACTCCATTAACCCTTAAGCTCCACTTGACTATTTATAACCGAAAAACTTTATCTACAGTCAAAATAATAGCTTCATCTCAGTAGGACCATTAATACAAAATCCTACAGCCTTTTGCTTTTCTCATCAGAAGAGCAGCGTAGCAGGAAGCAGATGTTGCTTATCAGAGATATCTGTGTGTTTTGTATTTTCCATGTTTGTTCCAAAGTAATTTCTATCTTACTAATCATTCCATTTTGAATGGGGTCTCTGTTTTAATAATGCTTCATTTGTAACTCAATATATGTGTGTGTGCAATTTCAGCTGTTACAATTTATTGAACCGCTGTTAGGATTGATCTTAAAATATTTACCTCATAGGAAAAAAATTAAATTTGGATCCCACAATACTCTTACTTGGTATTGCTTTTGGAAGATATTATTTCTTTAAACTATTATAATTCATTTTGTTTCATATTTATCTCACTAAGCCTAAACAAATTTCAAACAAAAGTACATTAGTCATCTGTCAGACATATGAGATCTGCCGTAGAATTTTCTGCCAGCCTAAAGCAATAGTAGACTTTGTCCGTAGAAAGAGATTAGGTATTAGATATATAGTGTTCCCTTCACATTTGAGTGAAGTAGTATTTAAAGTAAGTTGATGGTAAGTTTCTTAAGAGTTTAGCCCTGTGATACTGAAAGAATCCCTGTTGATTCTTCTGCGTCAACATTGTGCTATTAGATTTTAGTCACAAAGGTAAGATTTTCATGTTTGTGATGAATACGGGATGGAGAGGTCGGCTTTTTTTAGTAGCTGTTATAGAGAAGCGTGGCCGTAATTAAGAGATTTTCCTGAGTATGCCTGGCCTTTTTTAAATTTAACTTCTATCTTTGCCTAACTCTGCATGTGAATGCCTCTAACAAAAAGATATAATGTTTTAATTTTCGGTTGAAATGATTATAACTGTGTATAAGAGAAAGCATCCATAAGGAGTTGCATACAAAACTCTATTGCATTTATATCAGACTAAAGGTTAATATTGCATATTGTTTTCAATTAGGAGTACAATAGATTTGGCTGGTGGGTAGGAGAAATGAAGGGAACCATTGGCTTGGTGCCTAAAGCCTACATAATGGAGATGTATGATATTTGAGAGGCCTGGGTAAGTACATTTTAATCCAATCTTCTGTAATGGCTTATATGTTCCCTTGTTCTCTGTTTCATAAGTATTTCTTTCCTGGAACCTTTGTAGGAGTCCTGTTAACATAAAGATTATGACAAAATATATTGAAGGTTCAATTAAAGCACTTTTTCTGGGATTCTGTATGAAATATTAAACCACACTGTACAAAAGATGATGTATTTTATAACTATGTTCCTTTTCCAGATTTTTTTTTTTCTGTAAAATGGTGTGCTTTCTAGTGAGTTTTGTTACTTTAGTAATATGTATGTATCTGTCTATGCAGAAAACTGTGGAAAGGGGATATATGTTCGGGCTGGGTTTGATATGCATGTTTGAGGTTTTTTGGTTAATGATGAGCTTTCATCTTCCCTCTCCCTAATCAGGAGAAATCTGCACTTGAAATCAAGAGTGGTGTGCAGCTGCAGTTTACAGACCTGGCCTCTGAAAGAAGATGATTCTGCCATACATGTTTTGTGGTTTCAGTGAATGTAGTCAGATCGTTGCCTTGTGTCTATTAAACATCAAAACCTGTAATCGATCGTAATTCTGCGGAAATGTTCTTCTTAGCCACTTTTTATAGAATTGTAATGCTAGGAAATGAAATGGATGGTAATTAACATATGGGGCACAAGCAGCCAAATAGTGCCTGTTGCTCTTTTCTTAAGCAGCACTCTGTGTAACTATAGGTTTGTGTTCTTCCAGAGATTTTGGCTATGTTTTCCTGTTCCTCAGATATAGAAAAATAAAGCTGAACTTTGAAAGTAGAAAACTATTACTCAGTTCATGCATCTATTAAACTTTTAATGCTCACTGTACATTTCGTACAGTTTCCTAGGAAAATCAAGGGAAATTTATGTGTAATATTGCGAGTCTTCAGGGTATTCTGCTTCCAAATGCTTTTGTATTATGTTTTAGCCAATGATTTGTTTTTCTCATGTATTTAGTATTGTTATTGTTAATATTTTGTTACCACAAAATGAAGGCTTGGCTCTGTTGCTGATGTGATAAATCAGCCTGTGTGGTAGTACTGCCCTGATTCCATTCTGACTTGGAGATATGAATTACCTGAAAATTTGTAGAAAGCTCATATATTAAAAAACACAATTTTGCTAAGTCAACATGATCTGAATGGCAGGTAAGAATGATTTTTGTCTGTGGTAGCGTGAAATATTTTGTGTGTACCTTACAGATACTTTCAGAGTCAAATCTGGATACCTTGTTGGTATGTGGAATTTCTGATACAAGTTGTGCAACAGGCATCTTCAGTTCTGTGTGGGTTAATAACGGCTACCTGCCGTCGCAGTGTCAAATCCAGAACTTTGTGGCAAAAAGCATTGGTTGAAACATAAAAAAGTACACTAAAATACCCTCAGTTGTGGGCAAGGGGTTGGGCGGGGGTTAATACTTTAAATCCTCTTGTTTTGGAGATGTGCTTTACTACTAGCATGCAAGATCAACTTTTTTGAATCCTCCCACAGTCTTGATTTGTGAGACCCTTAATCTGCCGAAGAGGCAGGTCGCGCCAGCCTGCGGATTGCCGAGCCCGCGCAGGTCCCCGCGTCGCTGCTTGCGCTGTTCATGCTTCGGGCGGGCCCTGGGCGCGCCGTGGGTTAAAAGGTGACGTTAGTCTGAAGTCAGAATTGGATCCTCTCAGTACGCCTAGACGTTGTGCTTTGTTTTAGCTAATGTGTGATACTTGATGGCGCTCTGGGTTCTAATAGGAGTCAAACAGGGTACAGTTCTGTTGTCATTTTCTTAAAAAAAAGGGATAGTCATTGAAATGGATTCTGTACGTTATCAGTGCAGCATTAAAATGATAGATTATAGTCTTCAGATCTTTTACTACTTTAATTTATCAAGGGTACTTGCGGATTGTGTACAGAATGTGAAGCGTTAATATCACGGCTAGAAAAGCTCCCTCTCTCGTTAGCATGCCAGCGTAATAAATCTGCCCACGAAACGTCTTCATCACGTAATTCCGAATTCCACCACCACCTACTTTTTTGGGAGCAAATCCCCCCCTGCCCTTTCGTTGAGGCGAAGCGCCCAGGCGCGAAGGGCGGCTGAGGAGCGGGCCGCGGCGGGGAGGCCGCTGCCGCGGCGGGAGCCGCCGCCGGTGCCCGGGGGAGGGAAGGGCCGGGAGCGGCCGGGAGGGGCCGGGAAGGGCCGGGGGGGCGGCGGCGGCCCCTGCGCTGCGCGGCCGCGGCGGTAGATGGCAGCAAATTTTCACAGCACGGGAGGAGGCCGAGGCTGAGCCCCGTCCCCTTCCCCCTTCCCCCCGCTTCCCCGCGCCGCTTCTGCCGTTCTTCCAGGAGAGGGAGTCCCATCCCAACCCATGAGCAGGCAGGGCTGCCCAGCGCCGGCTCCCCTGGGGGGGGGCAGCCGGGGAAATAAAGTGCCTTTTGTCTGTGGCTCTGCTGTAGGGCTTTCCCCCCTCCTCCTGGTACATACGGGAGGGGAGTAAACGAGCTGCCTTAACGTTCAAAACGTGAAAGATGTCCCGAAACTGACTTGAAGTGTCTTGGAATAAACCAAGCAATGGGCCAGGGATGAACTGTTTACTTTAAATCTGTGCAAATACCATAACCTTTTTTGGATAAGAAAATCTCCGTTAATACAACTTAAACAAAACTCAATGGCAGAAAATGCTCGTCGCTTTATTTTCTTTGTTTACGTAGGTTGCGCTTGCCTTTCCATGAACAGTAAGACAGCTAATCTTTTTCAAAGGTGATTGTAAGTCATATTTTGTACAGCGTCTTACTTGATTATTTGCTCTGTTCTGGATTTGTACTATACTGCCATTAGATCTTACAATAATGTTCTACTCTGCAAATTTTTAAGGTTCAAATAAAGTTTAATTGTTTGCAAACTGTTATGATGCTAATAATTCAACAGCCTGCTGTGTTACTAATGAAATTACTTTGTTATGATTAATTTGGAAAATAGTGTGTTGATTGTAGTAATTAAGCACAACAAGGTGAAGTAAATGATTCTAATGCCATCTGGCCTCCAGACTGAATGAAGAAATGAAATGGGGCTGTCATTTGAATTTATTCAGAGAAGTAAGGGTAATACAAATGCTTTTTATAGCAGAGGCACCTGGATATAATCATGCCACTCTCTAGTATTTTCTTCATGTACTTCTATATACAGATAACAGGTTCACTTATTTTTCCAGCATCTAGTTAGGATATACCTCTTTGTGCATGCTGCCACTAATTACACGTGCTGATGGTAGCGTATGCGCCAGTTCTTCCATCAGAGAGATGTAGGGATAAGATTTAGAGAAGCGATATGCATCGGCTTACCTTTTGCTCCTCTATTAATGATAAAAACTTTCTTTGACTGGAATTCAGCTCAATGTGAATGCTAATTAAGACCCCATTCTATATTCAAAGCCAAATGCATAAACTTTGTTCTTTTTGGCTCTGCGGTCCGAGTATGACACAGCATTAGAAGGAGCATAAAGAATAACCCTTTAGAACCTGATCCAAAGACTGTTGAAACTGAGAAGCTATTGAATTTACTTGCTTCTGCATCAGCTCTCAGAACAGTAACTCGGAAACAGGCAATACAACTCCAAAGTGCCTTCTGCTGAGCACTTTGTCCTCTTTCTGAAAGAGATGCAGTTATTTCCGTAAGCTGAACTAAACAAAAGAAAGGCACTGACTTCTCTATAGGCAAACGATAGAAATCCATTTTTCTAAATCTCAGGTAAAGCAAAATGAAGTTGTGGCTGTAGATAGAGTCCTGGCTTGATAAAGTTCACTGGGTTCGTAGGAAAGCTGTAAAATATTAAAACGTGTGATGGAAGTACCCAGGTAGATGACAATGGCGTGCTCTTCAGCTGCAGGAGGCGTTTGATGTTTCTCTCATCTCTCTCCCTCAAGTTGAGGAAAAATTTATCAGTATGTAACTGTGGGAATAAGCGTACGCATGGAAACCTTACAAACAACTTTCCACTTTACATAGCACAATGTCCTGATAAACTGTAAGACCTTCACTTACCAGGGTTTCTCTGAAGCTGACATTTCTCAGACAAGTGTCTGCTTAATTCCATCTTTATTTAGAAAAACTGACACCTGAGCTCAGTGAAGAGTGCTCTGCCAAACCTGCACCTCTGTTTTAGAGTTCATTTCTTGCCCAGCATCCCGCGTCTTACTGTGAGGGACCAGCACCAACCAACTTCAAACTACGGACTTAAAATGGTGGATTCAAGGTGGGTGTAAGCACAACATTTTACGCTTCTGGGATGAAATTGTGATTTGGCCGGTCTCGCCTTGCTACAGGCAGAAGTAAAGGGGGGGCGAGGTGGTGACAGGATGTGCAGGTCAAAGGGATGCCGCTGCTCTTATCCAGCTGTGTTGTGCCAAGGAACATGTACGTATTTTCCCTTTAAATTGTAAAGCAGATCAGGCAGTGATAAGCCATGAATTGTTATATCATTGCCTTTTATGGATTTGTTGAGGAGCTGGATTTGTTTTGTAATAGGATCTAGACAATTCGGTTTCTGCTGCCTGGAAGTTCCCTTAGTCCAAACTACCACACACAGAAGTTCCCTTAGGGAGCTGGGTTCAAAGCAAAGGAGAGGAAAAACCTCTGCACCTGAAAACTATGCCAACATGAGTCAAATTTAAAACTGGAAATGTCAGTTTCTTCCCAGCCTTTTGGGAGGAATGAGTCTTCTAATTAACAGGAAAAATTGAAAAATCCAAGGTGTCATCTTGTAGCAACGTGTGGGAGAATAAAGTACAACAGTGCAGGCAGTCTGAGAAGAAGAGCTGCTGGTAGATGAAGAGGCAGATAGTTTCAAATGCCACTAAAAACCGATCTATCTCTATTAATTTTCTGCTGCAGCAAACTGATGTGTTGGAGCTTTTATCCTGAAGTAGCCTCAGTGCCTCACAACCCGCAGAACAAACTTCCTCTCGCCCTCTATTGTAAAGCAAGTGCTACTCCATAAAGATATTTGATGGCTAATGAGCATTTTACAGCAAGACTTTAAAGTTTATGCTGTGAGATGAAAAAAAAATCCACATTCAGTTACAATGGGAGGATTTATGTTGGCAGAATAGAATTACCAGTTTGGCCACTTCCAGTCTGCTGTAATTGCTTGCATATTTGTAAATAGTGCCGTGGGATTTTTAACGGCCACAGGCAATCCGGATTTTAGTTTTACACCTCATGCTACACGACAGGGTATGTAGCACCACAGAACTGACCCCTGTGCAGAACTGCCTGGGTTAAAGGAGAAAAAAAAAAAGTATTACACGGGATCATTATCAATCTTTCAAACGCCAGCAGCATGGAAGTGTGCCTTGGCAGTCTCCCACCCAAGAGCTGACATGGCCCAATGCTGCTTTTTAATAGTCAAATCTAATAGGGTCAGCATGAGAAGAGCAGAGCGCAGACAGTCTGACAGGCGTGGGCAACTCTGTTTATTCATTGGCAGTCTTCAGCCTCTGAGACTTATTTCAGTTTGGAAGGGAGAAGATGAAATCTGTAAACAGTCCTGTGGCATCAGGGAAGCAGAGGGACCTTCTTCCTTTGCTGCTGCTCTCTTCTGAGAGGACTGCCATTCTTTCCTTGTATTTAAATTAAAAGCAGCCAGGCATGAATGCACATGTATGTGTGGGAAGGAGTGGGTTTTATTATATAGTCACTTACAATCATGTTTTGATGCTGGTTTCTCCTTTCTAAAAGGTGTTTATGTCTGCATGCTCCTAATAGCCCCACTACCTTTACTATAGAAAAGTGGTATTCCTAACTTTTTTAAAAATTCTATTTCCAGTTGTTTAAAGGCTCTATTCTAGTAACTTCTCTTTTCTCTTGTCCTACGTTTCCCATTGTGATAGTACTCTTGGTGCATTATGTCAGGTGCCTCTTATCAAAATCTGTGTGTCTTTAGGGACACTAATTTTTGTTTGTACCAATAAAACACTCCAGGCTTATTTTTTGCAACATCTTTCCCCCCTATTTTCAAGCTAATTTTGGACTTAGTTTTAAGGTATTAGACCACAATGAAAGGGGGAGGCGCATAATCTGTGCATCTAGATTTCCATTACTTAACAAAAAAATAGGCAATCCACATTACCAACTATGAGGACTGTTTTGGAAGGTCTATAAACTAACCAGCTTCCTATCCATTCATTCTTTTCTGCTTCTGAGACTGGCACATTATAGATGATGTGGGTACTTAACCACTTCTAGACTGAGATTACCTATTCAGCTACTTACTGTCTTACGATAGCCACCCAAGGTCACCTATAGGTCATTATCGACTTGTGACCAGAACTGCCTTCCCTCTGTTGTATCTAGCGCTGCTTTGAAGGCAGAGTTCAGGAAATAAGCATCTTCTCTCATGGGCTTTGTAAGTTTTCAGAAGGTGAGTGAAACTTCAAGATGCAGAGGCATCATCCGAAACAATCTCTCTCACTAAGCCGTGTTTATGACTTGCACTTCTGTAAACACTCTGTCTTCACTGTACGCCTGCAGCCATTTACTTGTACAAAATTATGAAGAGGAGACCGTGTGCCATGAGGCGTCTTCCTGAAACATCAGATTTTTACAGAATTAGGTCAAATTGATGCTTCAGGTGCAGGCCAAGGAAATGCCTAGAGATGGTGGTCTGTGTCAGGCTTAGGCAAGCAGTGGCGAATGAAGACCTATGTGGCTGGACCTTTGCTGAAGACTGATCCTTCCTGATCTGTGTCCAATGTTATCTTGGGCCTTTCAGCTGCAGTGTCGCTACTGAACATCTCTGATAAATTCAATGAGTTAGCAATTTATGCAGGTGCTTGTCCATCAGGTGCGGATTGGGATTTTGAATTATAGGCTGATCTGACAGAATGGCATATGAAGCCATCAGGTGATACGTTCCCGTTTACGTGTCCTCAGACAAACTGGTGATTCCAAGAAATGTACGTGGACCACAAAGAGATTTCATCGTGCCCATTTAATTAAACGGTAAAGATAATGTATTTCAGTGGAATTCTATTTTGCACGTTCTTGTTGATGTTGCCCCTGTTAAGGCCTTCATGCAAAATACCCTTGCTTAGATGTCGTAACATTTGAAACATGGGGAATATGTATTACAGTAATTTGGTCTAAAACTGACCAGAGTGACTCATAGGGATCATGGAACAGAATACTGACCAGCTACTGAGAGCATATTTATTTCATTTGGTAAACAGTGTTTGATTATGAATTAATTGTGATAATTCAGACAATTATTTCAATAATTTTGTCTAGTTAACAGTAACAGTAGACATACTGTTTGCTAAATGTATTAACTGAAATTACAGTAGCTATTCAGACTACATTCATCATAATAGTTATTAGCGTCTGCCCTTCCTATGTCTGTGGGCTCTTGAATGTTCTGCTCATCCTAAGCGTTGTCATTTCTGCTGGTATTACAGAAAAAAATTGAAATGTAGGCAGTTGTCAATGACACAAACATCTTCTGTCTTTTCCACTGTCTGCTTCTTGAAAACAGAGTCTGTTCTGCACGTACGGTCTGAAACAAGGGAATTTAGCTGTGTGACTCCCCCTTAACCTCAACGAAAGTATGTAGGTAATTCTTAATTTGAGGGCACAGCATTAACTCCTTACTGACAATAGTAAGCATTCAGTCACGTAGGTCCCTTGGCTTCATTGGAAGTGCTCCTAAAACTTCTTACTCATGTGTCATGGTTTAACCCCAGCTGGCAACTAAGCACCACACAGCCACTTGCCCACTCTCCCCCAGTGGGATGGGGGAGAGAATCGGAAGAGTAAAAGCGAGAAAATTCGTGGGTTGAGATAAAGACAGTTTAATAGGTAAAGCAAAAGCCGTGCACACAAGCAAAGCAAAGCAAGGAATTCCTTCACTGCTTCCCATCGGCAGGCAGGTGTGCAGCCATCCCCAGGAAAGCAGGGCTCCATCACGCGTAACGGTTACTTGGGAAGACAAATACCGTAACTCAACATTCCCCCTTTCCTTCTTCTTCCCCCAGCTTTATATGCTGAGCATGACGTCATATGGTATGGAATAGTCCTTTGGTCAGTTGGGGTCAGCTGTCCCAGCTGTGTCCCCTCTCAGCTTCTTGTGCACCCCCAGCCTGCTCGCTGGTGAGGTGGGGCGAGAAGCAGAAAAGGCCTTGACTCTGTGTAAGCACTGCTCAACAATAACAAAAACATCCTTGTGGGTCCCTTCCAACTCAGGCCATTCTATGCTTCTATGATTAACTCTACCCCAACCAAACCCAGCACATTATGTGAAATACAGGATTTAAAATCAAGTTGTTAGTGTTGTGGAAAGTTAATTTTTGTGATTTAAAGGATACCCTTAACCATGAGTTTGCCACCTGGATATAGGATGCCAATTTATCTATGAAATATTTCTCGATGTTCAAAATCACTCTCTGCCCAGCACTCAACAAATACGGGGAGTATTATGAACACAAAGCAAATGGCTTTGGTGGTTCTGATCTCCAGCTGCCTGGAGAAGATCTCCTCGGTGTAAGATAGTTCTTGTAAGCAGATGGAAGTATTTTATGCGCTACTCATTTCGAACTCCCAGTTCACACACTGGTGGTCTGTAGACTCTGGGCTGAGGTCTGATTGATTATGCCAGGATTAATGGGGACTCACTCTTCCGAAAACATCGCAGGTACGCCAGCTGTACACCAGTGTAGTGAAAAGTTGTGTTTGACCCCGTCTGTTTCATTGTCCCCTCCCTTTCCCTACCAAATCTAAATTGTATAGGGGCACATATTATTACTGTCTTCAGCAGCCTTTATTATAGACAGCTGTCAATGGCAGATGAATGCTTTGGCTGTGCCTCTATCCTTTCAGCCAAGGAGTAAACGTATAATAATGAGGATTTATCTTGTTATATGGGTATACTGACACAGAATAATAACATCTGTATATGGGCCACTGACAGTCCCCGTGTCTCCCAGTATATTCTATTTTCTCTAGGCCAAATTTATTGCTCTCATAATTAAGTCCAATCCTGAGGACTTAATGGAGTTGCATGTCCTGAAAGTAGCAGGAAATACGGCTCTTGCCTAGCCAGGAGCCTGCGCAGTGTCTGCTCCGGCCTGCCCGGGGTGTGATTCCACCCCTTCCGAAGGAAGGGTAGGTGACACAGGGTGTAGCTTTAGAAGAAGCTCCGAGTTGGTAATTTTTATCATTTGCTGTATCTCATGTTAGGAATGCCTGAGTGACCTTTTGTTCACAGTAAGGCTTACACCCCTAGTTTGCTAAATGGGATCATGTTAATCATCGGATGACATCAAGAAATAACAGGCTTACATTGCTCCCAGGTAGAGACAGATTAGGCAGAAGGTGAGGCTTTCCAATGGTGAGGGCAGTGAAGCATTGGGGTTGCTTGCCTGGGGAGCTTCTGCGATTTCCTTTTCTGGAGGATTTGGAGAACTGGCAGGGGATGAACTCACCTGCTAGGAATGACTGAACCATGGCGATTCCTGCCTTGAGGTTGGGGCATGTGCTAAATGACCTCGTAAGGTCTGTTCCGGGCCAGTTTTCTGCAATTCTGTAAGTCAGCGGTGAGCTGACACTGCTCTGAAATGGCAGAAAAAGTACAAGTCCAGTCTTAGTTTTCCTTTGCCTGGTATACTAAAAATGCCGCTGCTCTGTGGGTTCGTGTGTTCCTCATCCCCTTTCAACTTCGCAGGCTCCAGGCAGGAACCGCGTTCACTATTTCCTGCCCAACAAGCATGTTAGTTCATTACCTCAGTAATTAATTTGGCCCACAATTAATATCTTTTAAAAAAGTTAAAGACTTTTTTCAAGTATCATATACCTTGCTTTGCCTTAAAGTGTGTGTAGCTGTACCAGATGTTAAACCAATTTTGAGTATGTGCAACATTACGTTGATTCTAATTGCCGTGGAAAGCATTTCGCTCATGCATTTTTAAGCAAAATAGCTACAATTTTGAATTGTAGCCATTTATTCACCTCAGGTAGTTTAATTTTAGTCACCGCTTTGGTGTCTAAATGTCTTAGGAAATAGAGAAAAAGATAAAAATAGTCTTCAGTTTTGTCTGTTGTTTCTTTCCCCTCTTCTGAGAACAGAAAGGGATTTTTCCAGAGTCCACTCAAGTAAATAGAAACGTTCTCATCCTTCTAATAGGCTTTGGATCAGGTCCACCTGTAAGGACAGTCCTCTTTTTTTTTTTCATACTCTTTA
Organism: Nipponia nippon; assembly: GCF_047370975.1. Lineage (NCBI taxonomy): Eukaryota > Metazoa > Chordata > Aves > Pelecaniformes > Threskiornithidae > Nipponia > Nipponia nippon. The sequence goes on from NW_028262290.1 coordinate 130,484,678, forward strand.
ATTGAATGTATGACATATATTTAATCCTGGCAGTATTCTTTATCTCCGTGAGAAGTCCTTTTAATTCTCTGTGTAAAAAAGTGTTCTGTGATGTGGCTACCTGATTTTATTGAAACTCACATGTCAGGAAAAAAAATTATTGCCTTCCCTGTCAAAACTGACAGTAATTACGAGGCCAAATCTATAGCTGTGATTGACTTGTAAAACTAAATCTGTAATATTTCAAGTTCGTAAGTTGGCTTGTGCAGCTTTCAGGAAATATAACCCAGTATTTCCTTTGCAAACTGACATCTCTTTATCCATTTCTTTTATTGTCTTTGTTTTTTTATTTGTGAGGGCAGGGAGTAGACAGCATTTATATAGAACGTACTGGATGGCATTTAACAAGTCTGCTTCTGGGGAAAAATAACATTCTTTCTAGCTAAACGGCAGCTAAAGGAAAGTCGGGAAGGTTTAAGCACACGGTTCCTTTTATGTGCTCCTCTTTATGCGTAATCTTGCAGCAATAAATACTGCATATTGATTACTTAATTGTAATGGAAACATACTTGGACAGGAGCAAAGTTATAGTCTATTTACTGCCTTAATTTTTAAAGAGTTTTTAAATTTTAAAATGGATATTGCACTAAATGCAGTGCTGTGCTCTCCTATGCAGAACTTGATATAGAAGGACTTTCTCATTAAGGCTGCATTACTGAGAGCTCTCTCTGTTTCGGCTGCCTTCCTTTCTCTTACCTTTGTAAAACCAGAAAAATCTGTAATTGGTGTTTAGCCTCTCTTAGCATGTGTGAAATTCACTTCAGATCAAACAAATGGCTTTAGATTGATTAGTGAAAAAGCCCCCAAATCGGGTTCTGTAGAGAGTTTACATTTATCCAGACTAAGTATAAAAGTTTCACTTGTTTATTTGCCTGCAAAAATCAAACATGTGCAATAGTTTCCTGGTTAATAATGAACATTTCTGAGGACTCATAGTAAAAAGTGATCCTTCTTTGGCTGAAGGAAAAAAAGGCACCTGCACATCAAATAAATGTGTAAACCAAATGCTGGCTTAAAGACTTCCTAAAGGTGAACTAACAGCACTCTTGAAAAAAGAAGTAAAAAGAGGAAGATGATATATCTTAAATATCATCTAGTCATTTAGCTGGAGTGCAAAAAATAAATATAAGTGTTGAAGTGATATATATTAACAGCCACAAAGAGGGACTTGGAAGTGGCATCCACAGTGTTGTACATTGTTTCAAATGTACAATACCAGATTATTTTGGAACAGAAAATATGAAGTTTCCTTTACAGGAGAAAATATTCTCCATTTTACTTCATCATTGCTAGGCTGTTGTGTATTTGGATCATAGTGCTGTCGGGCTTTTAATTTTTCTTTCTTTTTTTTTTTTTTTTTAATTTTAAATCCAAACCAGTGAAGCAAAGCCGGGGAAGTAGTAATTTCTTTGAATCTTAATGCAGTCTGTCTTCTTAATGAGCCTACTGCACTGCCCTGAAAACAGCCCTTTACAAATAAACATGCTGGAAGTGATTTAGCCACAATGTCCAGACTGTGTAAACATCTAATTATTACAATAAAATTGTCAATAAATATACATTACTGCTCCCTTTTCAAACGTTAACCAACTTTCTCTTTGCTTGATAAAAAGGTATAAATTGTATTTTTATGTCTCAGTGGGTTTTTGTTTTCATTACCCAGCTTGCTGCTCTCCAGACAAAAGAACGCAGCCTAATGTCTGAGTTATTCCTGGGTGGTGAAAACTCCTACAGTTGTTTATTAACGTAAAGTGCAATGTTTCCTTTCACAGCAAAATGAACTCGGAGCTTTCACAATCTGATGTTTAGTCACGGCATCTCCCCCCCCACCCCCCCCGAAAAAAAAAAAAAGGCTATAAAACCTGTTAATGCAGTTGCTGTAACTGTGGGATAGGCACACGATTAAACCCCACTTATCAGAGAGAGGAAAGGACATTGTGCTGCATTAGGACTGAGAGAGAAGATAGGAAACCAGGGTAATTTCCTCAAAAATATGAAGTTCTGCTTTCTGAATTATGGCATTGTGTTGACCATAAATGTGGCATCAGCTCCCCCCCGCCCTCCCCATACGTAGCCCCTTTTCACATTTCTTATATAACTGGAACATTAACATTAGAAAAGCAGAGCGGTATTGAATCCTAATGAGGTCTGGCCTATATGCTCCGGCAGGAGAAGAATGAGGATAATTCATTTGTATGCCACGAAGCATTCACAACTCCATGAGCATCCCCGTGGCTTCGGCTTGTGGTGCTGATCATCTGTTCCTACTTTAGGGGGTTTCATTGCTCCAAGCAGCATCTGAGCTGGGGAAAAAATAGTTAACCGCTTTACTGCTAGCTTTTGTTATATAATGACAATTTAATACGGTGGCTATTTTTTTGTTAACCTGCTTTAAAAAGGTCTTTCAAATGGTTAAATTAATCTTCTGATTTGCTGTGCCTGCCAGGTAAAATATAAGGAGGAAAATGATGTGGAACACAGTGGTGTAAAATGCGTTAGCCAGTCTTGGTAAACATGTCTATTTTAAATAATCAATGTAATGACAGGCAGCCATTTGCTCAGAAAATATTTTTTTAAAATACTTTTAATTCTATTTTACTGCCTGTTTTCACACTGTTTTTTTATCCTCTTTTTTAAACACTGAAGATACTCAGCAGAGTGACATGTTATTTAAAAAAAGAAAGCAGAAATGTTTACCAAAATCAAGGTATAAAAGATTCGTGCAAATTGCCATGTAAAATGATCTGCACAAAAAGGCATCGGGGAAGAGAGTGAAGGCTGTGCCAAACAGATGGCACACCCTGCTGTGTTTTTGATTGAAAAAGAAAGGTAACATTTGCAGCCACGTCAAAGAGACAGTGATCAGCTAAACAAATTGGTCTCCGAAGTACACCATTGCTGGAGCAAGCCCTGCTGCAGGGTACAAGCGAGGTTGTATTTCACAATAATGCCGTGTGCGCGTCGCGGCTCTCCGAAGTGAAGGGAGATGTCTCCCTTTCATCTCTCCAAGGCGAGCAAAAGCCTTTGTTGCGATAGACTGCAACGTACTCTGCAAAAGCGGCAGAGAAACCCACAGACAATAAACGTGTTTTTTTTTTTTTTTCTCCTTTTTTTCCTTGGTCATCTCCAAATCATATTCAGGGACAGCCCAGCAGGTTTTCTCTTTGGTGTATCAGGTGTCCAGGGTTCACAGTGAATAAAATTGCGATGTGGTTTAAAAGAAATGGGAAGGCAATGCCAAATAATCACAAAGGTGCAGTTGGAGGAGGAGGAGGCTGTAGCCAGAACAGCCCTCCTTGCGCCTGCATGCTGCCCGCAATACAAACATCAAACGTGGCAGAGGAAGGGTGCGTGGGGGGCTTCCCCCCCCTCTTTTTTTTTGGGCTCATCTCAGCTGGCAGCCTTATTCCGCCTCAGTAAAGACAAGGTACAGAAATGTCCTTTGGGTGACATTCAAAACTCGATATAAATCCTCTGCTTTATGAGACTGCAGTGCAATAAATTACTTAGCCTAATTGTAGATGTAATGAATTACCATAATTAGTCATGGGCTACATTAAATTAATCAGCATGGTACATTATTTTGCTAAATTACATCTTTGCCTTCCAAAGCCACCAGTGCAGCAATCAGTGTTTCTTGCAAGAGGGGAATGATGCTGTAATGAGAAGCCTTTCTGCTCCTAGAATAGTGACAGGATATGAATTTTGATGGGAGACAGAAAGGTTTGGAGACGCTGGAGCCTCAACTTGTGCCTGAAGTGTCTGCCGTTGTTAATGATGCTCCAGTCCTCCTGCAGGGGAGCAGTGGGCTGTAGCTTGTGAAGGTTGTGGACGATTCTCCTCACAGGGGAAGAAAAACACTTAGCTCGTGCTTTAAGGCAAATAATATCGCTGATACAACAAGTCACAAAGCAGTGGGGTGGCAGAGAGATAATGTCTCTGGAAATATTAATAGATTTAGAATGTTCTTTTACATTGGTTGATGAGATTTATAGTTACCAGGTATTTTTTTTATTGTTATTATTCATACCATTTGGATCTGAGTTAAAGCCTGTAGCTATTTTTGTTTTTTACTTAAACCTCCAGCTGTTCAGAATCTTGCTGTTGCTTCTCAGTGAATAAGTCTGGAAGCAAACCATACTTGAGCTGAATATTATTCACTATTCAGCAAAATGTTGTTGGGAGAGCTCCAGAGTCCCACCTGAACACACATGCTCTGCTTAGGTTTATATTCAGGGGCTTATAAGTATATGAAGACTATTATTTGGCTTGACGAATGATGGATTTTATATTTCAGAGGCATGAATCCCAATTATTTCAGGCATATTTCATAAGTATGAAGTGGCTTTTCTGTTTGTTTTTTGCTTTTCCCAAAATACTTTCTTTACAAGATCTGTCACTTTATTACTTTTATGCTTCGGAACAAGTTTGCTTAAATATTTACTTATGCTCACGATGTCACCAGATGACAGTTCATGACAGAGATTCATGGCACTGTCCTGCAATAAGGTTAATTATCCTGGACTCGAAATGAAGGATGCTGTTGTATTGCCGTTGTTTTGTTTTCTAGAATGACAATGTTTGTGAGCTTCTAGTTTAAAGGATGCATCTGCTGTCTAAATGCCCATCTGTGTAATGAAATTAGGCTAGGATTTTTGTAGCGTTCCTTGCTGGTTTTGTCGTCCACCTGCCTGCCCTGACCAACGATGAGGAATAAACCAGCCAGTTTAAACCCGAGACTATGGGAACGGGGAATGGGAAAAATAGACAATGGAAGCAGTGCTGATCAGAGCGTGGCTCCTCGTCCTGCAAATGTGAGCTGCATCTTGGAGCCTGGTCAGGAGAAAGGGACCCAGATAAAGCATGGTCACATCTGCAGGGAAAAATGCATAGGGATGCAGAAAAGCCCTGTTTGTAATTTGTGTTTTTGTCCTGGTGGGAACCCATTTAATTAGTGCAAGAAGGTATTGAATTTTAGCTTATCATGCATATTGTTTTCCAGCTGTACAGAAGATTGCCAAGTTTCTAATGGCCTGACCCTACCCTGTAAATCAGCAGTAAATTGCGGCATTTACACTGAGCAAAGGCAAAGGGCTCATTCTGTTGGGTTTGCGCTGTCACAGGAACCTGGGCTAAGGGATTAATGGTCTGATGTTAAACATCTGTCCCCTGTCTTTGGGGGGACGTAAACACACAAAGAGGGAATCTAATGCCATCTACTAAAAGATCTTCAATGAGAGGGAGCCCTTGCTAACATTTCCATCCAGTGGCACCTCAGACACATTGCCTCTTTATGCTAAAGCCCCACAGCACTAAGGGCCCTATAAATAGTCTCCATGTGACAGCTCAGAGAAGAAGAGAGGTTTCCTCTAGACATTAGTTGTGCTAAAAGATTCATCATTACCTGCAGTCATGAAATAAATCTTTGATACTTACAACTATAATATCCATGCTCTACGTTTTATTGCAGATATAGGTAGACAGTCATTATTTCTGACACTTTCTCAGCATTACAAGGAGTACTCTAGGGGAACAACTAGTGTACAGTCTTACAGAAATAGATTGATATAACCACATGGAAACCAGTTACTTGCAGTCAATATAATATTCCCTTAATGATGTTAAACAGTCGTGCAGATTCCAAGTTTAATGTAAAAATCCTATCTTCAAACAACCACAGTTATCTACAAATTAAGTTGCCAGAAGGGAAATTTATTTTTTCACCATATATTAGTCCTTGAGAAATATATTACTTGGAGCAGAATAAAATATTTTTTTTTTTTTTTACTGTTACAGTTTATTATTATTTAGGAGACATTAAAACAAGACAATGGTCAACAACAATCACTTTACAGTACTTGTGGGAGACAGAAAGCATAGTATACTGTGAAGCAGAGTACTAAAGGATGATCTGTGTGGTGGTTGTGTGGCAGATCCTGTCATCACATAAATTCGGTGGACATTTACACAGCAAATAACTTCCCATATAGAAAAAGGAGCAAAAGCTGGTTTAGAACCAATAAAGAGAAAGTAACTTATTTTGTTGGCCTGCACTCTTACAAGAGTTAAGTGGTATGATGGTACTCCCACCTCACTTGTAGGGCACACAGGTTTTGGCTGTACTTCTATACCTGGGTTTCCTAAATCCTGCCCCCCTCCCTCCAGTAGCACTAAGCAGCAGCTCAGTGCTGCCTGAGAGGTTTTACTGGTGACTGACCTCCAAAACCAGGGTGGTATTAGAAGTATTTGTACATCTCCTGCTTACTGGGATTAATTCTTGACCAACGGGAGAGGCAGCGTGTGCCAGCAGGGGCTGCGTGGGACTGGCATGGTGGCTGCTGGAGGGGCCAGCGCCGAACTGGAGGACACCCGAGCGACTCGCCGGTGGCACAGGCGCTCCAGCACTTTGATGGCCAGACTGGCTGGCACCTCGGAGAGCCAGCCTGGATTTTTGATCTGCCTCTTGCATGCAAAGTTTCAAAGGTGAACAGGCACTTCTGGAAAAAACTGTCACTGTCTCAGAATAAGGCTTTTATTTCTTTTTTTTTTTTTTTTTTTTAGTACCATTATTGGTAGACTCCACACAACAAACAGTGGACATTCTGGGTTATCAGTCCAGTTTTTTAATGTTTCTAAGACTGCGGATGGTATTCTGGTTATACTGGGTATTAAGGACCTCCTGGTATGTACCAGGAGGAGCTGGTTTGGAGAGGGGTTCAGTCTCTGCAGAAAGGTGGTTTAAAGCCCGTTGCTTTGCCAGGCTCAGACCTGCACGGCCACGGCTTAGCATTCAGAAGAGCTGCACCAAGTCGCCACTGCTTTCCTGATATCAATGCCGTTTGACAACCTTATGCATCTTTCACTGAAGTGTGTTTGAATAATGCTGGGCTTTCATCCTTAGGCCATTGAATGAAACTAAGCACTTGTATGTGTTAATATTTTGCCGATAGCTGGAGAGATTAATTTTACAAAACATTTGCTCTGGCTCCTGATGAACATTTCAGAATTCTCTTAATAGCTCCAGAGGTGGCACCATTGCAAACGCATGCAGCAGCAGGAGGTTTGTGGGACACCCCCCCCACCCCAGTTCGCCACCTCTGAGGATTAACTGTAAGGACTGGCGCTTTGGGAGAGGAGGAGGAAGAAATATCAAAATGGGGTTTCTTATGTTGTCCTTGGGCTTGAGCAATGTTGCTGATTGGCCAACAGTTATTTTTTAATACTGGCTGGCCAGGGTCCAAGTAAGCGTTGTGACGACCTCAACGATCTGGCACAGTTCGTGGCTGCAAGGTCTGCGGGAGGGTGGCAGCCTGCCAGCCCCCCGTACATCATTTGCAGGTTGCTGTTTCTGACAGACCGGTGTTAGTTATTGTAAATGAGTGACACTGCCTATAACTCACCTTTCAATCTCACCTCCCAGGCGTCGGCAGAGCGGTGGGTACGTGCTTGTGCGCAAAAAGGCATCCCCATAGGCACGTGCCCACCTACGCTCACCTGCAAAGTGCTTGTCACCGCCTTGACTTACCTCGATGTGATTGACGATAATTAGGTTTCAGCTGCCTTCTGATGCAGAAATACACACCACCACAGTGTGGCCAGTTCTGCTCCCGCAGTCCTGCCTCTGAAAGGCTATCGATTCACGCTTTTACATTTTTAAAAGGTCATGGCAATAATTCCGCCGTTTGCAGAGGTAATATGTTTCCTGCTCACTTCCAGTGTAAACAAAAGCCAGTGGTTTTTATTATTGTTTTTAGTATATTGTAATTACATTTATTTGCCCCGCTCCCACATCGTATCAATGAACTATTTGTAAAGTTGTAAGGCAAGTGACCTTCAACATTATATGACTCTTGGTTCTGTGCAGATGTATTTTATTTTTCTATTATGTAAGATGTGCTGGAAGCGCTTATCATAATACGGTGCTTGCATTAAAAATTAAAAGCATAAGAATAAAAATTGCCTTTTTCCCCTTGTCCTGTCATATATCTGTCCACTTTAATAAGACAAAAATATCTACAGCTCTATGACTGTGGTGTTAAATGTGCTTACTTTTTGTAAAATATCATTGTAGTTAAACAAACAGCCTTCTCTGGCTTGACTGGGAACAGATTGTTCCCAACAGTTCGTTTGACTAACAGGCTATATAATGCAATGAGTTAACTTATTAGAATACATAGTTACTGCAGCCCAAGTGCCCTAGAAAGATGACAGGAAGCTATGGATGCTGTGGCATAAATTATTTCAATAGCTGCGCTGCAATTAGTGACTTTATATTCTGTCTGGTTTACGGGACTTATAACCAGGGCTAAACTCATGAAAGAGAAAGAGAAGGTAAGATTTTATGCACAGAATGAGCCTTCCTATCTTCCTATAGATTTTTTTCCTGTGTTTCCTTGATTTTAAATTATTTTACTGTGTCAATCATGTGTACATCAATAGAGCTCTTAGATTTTCTACCAGCACAGCTTTATGCCTCCGCATGGAGCTACTGAAGAACAGAGCTGAACGTTCCCACCCTACACCGTGGGCTTTGCCAGGGTGATGTCCTGTGTGTAAGAGGACATGGAAAAGGATTTTCCTCCTAATCATCTTTAGCATTAATGGTAAGTGACATATGCAGAGATAGAAGCTTAAACGTGCTATGTTCCCATGTGCCTCTATTCAGTCCCGCTACAGTTGCCATAATTCACTCCACAATTGATTGTTAATTTACTTTAATACATGTGTCTGTAGCAAGTGGAGCTGATAAATAGTGAGAAAGTATGTGGTAGGCTATCTAACCTTCTTCATATAGATGAAACACTACAGAGCTGAAATCCATTCATGCTCCCTGAACACAATGCTGTGTTCTGGTTTTCTATTCATAGGGTTGTAAATTTGTCAGCCTAATGGGACACTTTGTAAGACGTTTTCCTTTTTAAGTGCTTTAATGGGAGTAGGTATTACATTGATCCAAAATCTAGCCTAACATTTCATATCGTGGAATTGTGTAGTTAGCTGCACAAAAGTTAAGTGGTGTTTTGTTATTCCCTTTATTTTAAGCTGAATTTTGCCAACTTGATACTCAGCCTACCATTTATATATGGAATAAAATCAGTATGCGGTTTGGCCACCAAATTCCAAGGTTCTACTGTATTTTCATCCTGTATAAACACAAGTGGAGGTGGTAAGTAGGCAGAGCACACAACCAAACTTGCATATTTTTTCCCTCTTTCTCTGAAGTGGAAGGGCTGTGGCACTGGGTATGAAATAGCTGCACTAGGATAGACTCAATGCCCATTGAGGCCAGTAGCTTGGTTTTTGACAACTGAGACACTGACAGAACGAGATCCATGCAGATATCCAGTGATACTTCCCTAAAATATTCCCCGGCACCCAGTAATCTGCAGATCAAGTACTTCTTAAGCAGAAGTGATGTCTCTATATTTAGTACCACTGATGGATTTTTCTTCCCTGAAAGGATAAAGTGAACTCAGTTACTCAGTATGACGGGCGGCAGACTTTGGAAACAGTTCACAGTGTGAACATTTATGATCGAACTTATGAGCTCTTGAATGTTGGAGGTTTGGGTTGAATAAGGCTGGTATTAGGTTTGATATGGCCACACCATACACCAGCCAGAAAAATTTGTGTTTAAAGGCCAAGAGGCAGATGGGTACCTGACAAAAATGGCCAGTCAATAAAAGTTCTGCTCTGAGAGAGATGTGGAAATGCTGAGAAGCAGTCAGGCTCTGAAATATGCCTTATACTGAGCTGAATAGTGATGTGGTGAACATCTGCCTTGCATGTAAACATCGTTATGACATGTTATACGTCAGGGTTTTTACTGCTGTTCCATTATAAGCTAGCTCTGATTTCTCCAGCCTCCCAGTATCGTTCCTGACTTAGGAAGAGGGGCATTTTCCTTAACACTGTCTCAAGCAGTAAATGTGAAATATTCTGGGAAATGCTGAGTCAGAGGACAATGGCACAAGATGAAGACTTGTAAAATCGGTAAACCTGAGGGCCTTGCGAGGAACCCAACCAGCCCCATCCACAGGACAAACTCCTTGAGAGTGCAGAGAGTCACAGGAATCCCCTGAACCGTAAAGTGCTTTTTGTTATTCCACATGGTCGTGTGCCACATACAAGCCTGGGATCGACAGAGTAGAGCTCAGACAATGCACCCACAGCCATGAACATGTATTGATCTGTGCTGCCGCAGCTCAGTGCTTTTAGCCCAGGTTTTTCCCTGCCCCTCTGTGTTACATCCATGTGCTAGGCTTCCTCTGAGTAGGACTGCATCTATTCCAACAAAAGCTATCAATCTGTGATATCGTTTATAACGGGGAGAAAAAGTCAACATCAGAAATCTTTTCTGTACCATATAACCTTTGAGATTTATCACGGCCTGGATTTCTCTGAGGGTTGACAGTAAGGCGACAGAATGAGCTGTCTCATGATTTCTTTTTTTGTTTATTGGTTCCCTGCGTAGGAAAAGGCTCTATAAATAATAATCACTGACGCAGGCCAGTGCAATGGTTAAAGACACTTAACCTGCTGGCTTTAACCATCTTTTGAAGTGGTGTTTTCCTCCCTGGTTAATAGGGGGGCACTGGTGCTGTCAGCAGAAAGACGGCAGAAGTTTGGAGCATGTTGGTTGTGTACTTGGTGAACTTCTGCTGCAGAGAAATGTCAAGGTCAGAACATGATTGAAGAACCTTCTCCCTCTCTTGAAGTCGCTGTTCATGTATGATATTGTTTTCCACTGTAGAAGGTTCTCTTAAAAATGAGGTTGAGATCCCTAAAGAAATTGCTTCAATCAGCAACAGTGCTTAATGACTGTTAATGGGAAGTGGAGATAGGATAGTAAGTGTTACTTTGATTAATAAGAGAACTGCAGAGAATTTAAATTGTGCCACTGATGGATTATTTTCTTCAAGCTTGATAAGCACTTCTCATTTGTTCTTAAATTTGGTCAATACTGTTAAAGACAGCAAAATGAAGTATAATTAATTCTATTACTGCTACTCAGACCCAGTGTTACCGGGAAACAGATTGCAATGCAGACAACAATGTTAGGTATCACTTCTGACAGTTTTATCATATGAGGACCTGTCAGTCCTGAAAAGTAGAGAACTTTTCCACCTCCATGGTTAGAAACTGCCCAGCACTCATTGCCTTTCTTAGCATGGGTTGGCCTATTTGAATCTGCCACAGAAATATTTGCAGTAAAGAAAGTAGCTGATTCTGAAGTATGTGGACAAAACAAACAGCTCCAGTTTATTCCTCACTTGATATATGGGGATATTGTGGTTGGACTTCGAGTATATCACTGCAGATACTGAGTTTGCAGTACTACCTGGGTGGAGTAGCACTTACATAAATAGCTTCTGTATTGCAGTATAAGCCCCTATGAATATTTAGGACATTAGAGGGCTTGGGAAGGAGGGGTGAGATGAGTTTTTACCACTTGAAGATAATACAACATTTTATTTGCAGACCCCATGTCTTGTGAATTTAACCCCTCTGGATGCTGTTAGGATCCAGCGTAGTGACCAAGACATACATTACAATAAAATTTTCCCAAAGATATTTTCTGTTTCATAATTGTGTGTGTTTCTTACCAGTCTTGAAGTTCAGCATGTGTATACTCTATGGGTTAATATGGCCTGTGTAATAAATAATCATATTACAGCAGCACCTAAAAGCTCCGGTTAGGTCCCTGTTGTGTTAGGTATTGGCAAGCATTATAGTCTTCCCTCAAGAAAGCTCCCATGTGTTTAAATGCTGTCCTGAAGGGAAGCTTTCCTTCGCTGGGAGCTGCGAGTCACTGACATCTGCAGAGGTCTCTAGTCACGTGCGTTTGCACATCTCACATTTTCTGCCACAGTGGGATGTGATCCTACTGAGGATGGGAAGTGCTAACCCAGTATAGGTATTTAGTAAGAAGGTAGCACAGACTCCATGCTGGTGTACATATAAATTATCGTTATGCTTTTAAACAAACCTATTTACATGACACAAAAAATAGGGAAAATATACTGAGAAATGCAGTTTATTCAGAGACCTTTGTGCCACTTCTGAAATCAGATTTTAGCAAAGGTTGATCAGCAGCTCACCCATTCTGCCATCTTGGAAGAAATCCAGGCTATGTGCAAAGGAATAGGGAAACCGTTCTGTGCTGTCATTAGCGGTAGCTGCAATTATCGCTTAATTTAACAGACTCTGCCTACTTCAAAGTCCATGCGTCTCCAATTCTGACTGCAGAAAGTCATTGTGTAAGTTATTTCGAATTAATTTGAAACCAGAGTGTGTTGGCTAATAGTATAGTTACAAAATCAGTGAAGGTCTAATTCTGTTATTAAAAATGTAAAGCTTATGTATTATGAATAAAGAGTTCGTTCTCTTCCAAGGGTATTCCATAAACATAATTTCTAAAAGTATTGCAAACATAGAAAATGTATTTCAGGCATGAATTTGGGTGCAATGGTCTGTACTCTAGAGTGCAAAAATACATTAAAAGCCTCAGGTGGAACGTCATGTTTAAAACTTAGAAGCAGAGAACAAAAACCAGTGTTTATAGCTCTGCTGGCATTCTGTGCAGCAAAAGGAGCAAATGAAAGTCTTTTGTTCACTTGACTTGTTCGCGAATGCTTGAGGGCAGCTTATAAGGGAATGTGGTGGCCTGACTGAATCATCCCTTCATTGATACTTTGTTGCAGATAACCAGGGTAAACATTGACCCTAATTACTAGACACCCTTTAATTCTACAGGGAAGGATGTCAAGGGTGTGGTAACCCTGGCAAGTAAAGAGATGGCACCCAGCATATAAAGAACAGCGGTGTCAGAGTACTGATGGTCTTTGTTCTTAAGGACACTGTAGAGTGGTGTATGTGTATCCAGTATATGCAATGCATTTAGACATGTTTTAAGCAGAAGGCTTTTAGATCAAACCAGAAGCCTTGTGCATCAGTACTCTTTCTACTGAGGACCATTTGTCTTGGTGGGCCAGCAACTTTTTGAAAGATGGCAGCTGGCATCGTATATTGCCTCTAGTGCACCAAAGACAAAGAAACTTTAAATCTTAGGTATTATATCTGTAGAACTAACCAGAGATTTGGAGGCCAAATAAACCTTTCTCTCTGCCAAATTTTTCTGTTACTCCATTTTAGTGTCTGTCAGCTTGATACAAAACCCCACATATGCCTGTAGGTGTGTATATTTGTTTGTTGCCACTGTTTTATTATGCAGCACAATGGCAATTCTGCTGGATAACTTGTTTGCAAAGTTGATTCACGGTGGAAGAAAGGTAAATCCTATATTCCACTTTACAACAACTATCCTCCAGAATTAAGGGCTATATATTTGAAGGATTGTGGTGCTGTAAATGTACTTTTCTGAAGGTACTTTAATAGTGTCTGGTTTGTCATAAGCTAAGGCTTCGATAATGAAAGAGAGCCCTGCATGTACCAAGAGCCCTGATTAAGAGAGGAGTACAGTTTGTTACAGTTATGTGGGTACTTGGCTATCATATAAGTTTATTAAATCATATAAAATTTCAATTTATACCATAATACTCTATAAAAGATGGAGCACACAAAACAAATAAGTATGCCAATTTCTTTCACATGTGAATGGTATTGCTGGTTGTGTTAAAGCTGCCATTTTCGGAAACAAGATTATTTATGCTAGAGTAGTAATTTCCCGTCTCACAGTTAAATTTTGTAGAAGTTAATTACAGACTGAAATAAAATGAATGTGGTATAAAAGCTAGTAAAATGCCAATGTAATGTTATATATTGTTGGGAAGAGGAGAATATATGTATGTCTTTATATAGTACACACATATATACTTATAGTTAAGTCTCTGTTCATTGTCAATATTTGGAAATCAATATGTGGAAATATATATGGAAATATATGTGGAAATATATATGGAAATATCAATATGTGGAAACCAAGTGACGCTGTCCTGGTGCAGTGTGTTTGGGCTTTGTTCTGTGGCAGGGAGGTGACGTTACTCGTTTTTAGGCCTTGTTTTCCATAATACTTTTAATTTGCATAATGTTTTATAATGGCTTCCATAATGTTTGCAAACTCAAGATGCAAAGTCAGCCAAAGTTCATTTTTCCCATTGGAATCAAGTATTATTCTTTACTTGCACACTTCTGAGACTTCTCAGTTAAAGGAAGCTGATGGTATCCCAGTTCGTTTTCTCTTTTTTCAGCCTAGCCATGCTTTAGGAGATTGTAACTTATTTCTTCTCAGCATATCAGAAAATACTCAGGGCATGCCCAAAGCTTGTGTTACTGTAACTGTATTACAAATTGTTCAGTGGGGTGTTTTTTGGAGGTGGAATTGTACTTCTAGATTTTGCGCTATGAAGAAGAAAATGTCTTTTTTTTTTTTTGCCAGGGGGCCAGTCTGAGTTTCGTTGTCTTCTGCCTGCTCCTTGCTGGCTTCTGTTGTCATCATATTTAACCATCATATGCAAGACCAGGCAGGAGTGTCCCATTAATACAGTGAGCGAGGTGGGTGGTACTGAGCTACAAACGCACGACCAAGAACGGGGAAAGGAGTGAAGCATCCTCTTTTAAGCAAAAGTGAGTTTAAATTAATAGAGAGAGTGGAAGTTCATGAAGAGCAATTTTGGAAAAGCTGTTTTGAGGTTGGGCAGAGCTGGACTAGACTTGGATGGAGCAAGGGATTGTCAGCGGTCTTGGAGATGATGGTTTTCTTTACTGAAGATGCTTTCAGCAGAGTTCTGGCATATTTTGGATTGGAGCGCTGGCCCCAGAGAAAAAGCCATGAAGAGGATATGGTCAAAATTTCAAGAGCAGTTGGTTTGTTTTTTGCTGTCACGCTGTCAGGATTCAGCAGCTGGGAGAAACTACAGAGCAGCACAAGTTCCTCTCCCCCTCCCGCTGGCTCACATGGGCAGCCCTCTCCTGCCGTCCTTGCTTTTGTCTTCTTCTGGTAGTGCCATCACTTATTTGGAGGAAAAGTGGAGCTTTGTGTCAGTGTAATGCCACAAGCCCTTCTCGAGATTTTACAGCCCTCGAAGTCCTACAGACATCCAGAGAGCAAATTATGACTGTGAGCAGCAGGGAAGAAAACTGAAGAGGGAAGGGGGAACAGCAATCCCTGTCTTTTGGATGTTGCATAGTTGCTCTTGGCTGGATAGATAACTATTTCCTTGCTGCATTATGGCCAGTCCTGCCCTTAGATAGCTGTGCATCATATTCACAGTCACAGTGTAAGACACTCAAGCCTTGTAATGCTTTTAAACTAATGAGGGTGCAGTGGATTAGCTCAGGATACCTCACATGGTTTCCAAAGGGCTTTGCATGTCGTTTACGGCTTGTGCTTCATAAAAAATATCTCTTTTTGTATAGCCTGAACATAGCTCACTACCATTCTAGAGCTGGCTTGAGAATGTTATCACCATTGCCTTGCTAGGTGAAAGGCTTTTCTATTTAGCTTTTAATAGAGCAAAAGTGACTCTAAATTTGTTAATATTCTTTAGGTTATATAGGACAAATTACAGATAAGTGAATAAGTAATGAAATTTGTAATGAGAATTTCTCAAGTATGAAATGTTGGCGCAAATTAATTGCAGAATTTTACAGCTATTATAGTTTATATCATAAATGCAAAAATGACTAGGGCTTTTTAATTACAGTAGGAACACACTAAATTTTTATGGAGTGCCATTTTGTTAAAGAGGTACTTTAAGCATTAAGAGCAAATGCCATCCGTAGCAGCGAGCCCAGATATCTGTGCCACATCAAATAAATATGCTATTGCTATGAAACTGTTCCTCAGATACTGTAATTGACACAAAGACTAATGAGAGGTCTCTTTTCACACCTTCAGTTTACTGTGTCTTTTTCTCTCGGTCATTCTTTTTCTTAATTACTGTGCATTTGCAGAGGGCCACAGCAAATCCCTTGGAAAAATATACAGGACTTTTTCACTTACCCTTCAAAGTGGCACTGTGAATAGCAAAATGTTAGTGTCTCAGTAGAAGTTAATATTATTGTGGAGGGGAGGAGGAAGGAAGGCTGGATGCTAATTCTTATTAAATATTTGATGTGTAGAGAAATCTAATACAGTGGAAACTCAAAGAAATCTCATTACTTGGTGGAACACATTGCATACTAAGATAGAGATGACTCAGACTCAAAAGCTAACAGGCAGATTTAGTAAGGAAACACATCTGAAGCAACGTCCTGCTGTTCTTTTCCATTAAAACAAGAAATCTACATATCGTCTGCTACCCTGCTTATCTAGACATTTCTCAGAGTCAAGAATATGTTTTAAAAATGTCATTGCATGTTATATTCCTCCCTGGTGATGCTATGTTAAGCTTTCCCCCTCCTCTTCTCGCACAGCTGCCTCAGAGCTGGCTGGCTGGACAGCAGTAGGTGCCTCAGAGCCTCCTCTGCTTGCGCGTAGCTCTGAGGGTCTCCCTGAGCCTCTTCTTCTCCAGCCAATAAATAAGTTCCACTCTGAGGCTGATGGTTTTTCTTAGGCAGATGAGACTGCAAACTCGCGTCCTTTTTCAGTGCCTCCTCCAACACACACCGTGTCACAGACTGCTTCTCCGGTTAAGGTCTCTAATCCATCACTCACAATTCCTTAAGGGGATTAATTAATTTTAAAAATGGTTGTGTTTCTAGGTATGCTAAACGTCCTCCCTCAAGGACAAATGCTCCTCTCTCCATTTGCACATCTCTCTTGATTCGTCTTATTGGAGTGGCCAGTACTATGCCTTGTATTATACAATCCCAAAGCCATGCTTGCGAGGAATTGCAAATGAACTGATCATCAGAGAGCTTGCTCGTAATTAGCTGGTATCCTTTTCCTGAAGGTGAGTCTCACTGGAGTGGAGGCAGCATGCAAATACGTTGCTGTTGCATCCAGGGGTAGGTAGGAAAGCTTGGAGAAAACAAGCTCTGTCAGGGTGCTGGACTGGGACTTATGAGTGCTTATGCTCTGGCACTGGTTGGACCAATGTGTCCTTTTTGACCTTATAACTCATTTAATTATCTGCAGGTTTTTAATGTGACCTGCTTTGTCACCTGTATTCCAAAGTTGTGATAGAAATGGTGGCATAAAGGCTGGCTATCAGTACGCTTCTGTCCCCGAGACAGCGACGCTCAGAAGGAAGTTCTCTCCCATGGCTAGATGACCACGCTGCTCGTTCAGTGCTCATTGCCTGCAGGCTGGCAGCTCCTAGCTGCTTTTGAACAACATTTCCTTTGCCAGGTCAAGGCTTTGACCTGAGTTTTTTGCTCATCCATCTCTCATCTAGACTGCGAAAACTGTCACCAAGAAAGTACTAACATGTCTCACTTTCACATTTGATCTGTCACTGGGGTGGGAAGCTGAGATCAAGTTACATGAGTTTAACTTCGTGAAAGTAGTGCAACAAAATGTCCCCTGGGAAAAAGAGGTGAGCATCTAGGTCCTAATCCACACAAAGTTACAGGGATTTCTGTATGGTCACCTTTGACAGAGAAGATGTATCCCCATGCCTCTGTGGTCTATCAGCACATCCAGTCACCCAGATGGCTATCCATCTGCTGGTGCTCTAGTCTGACCAGTTGCACTGGAGCTGTGCAGCCAGCATTGTTCCAGCTGATCCTTGTCCTACAGCCCATTTCTGTGAATTGCACAGGACCTACAGTCTCTGTTAACCCCCCCTATGCTATTTCCACAGTGTAGAGGGGTAAAATGCTGCACATCACATTTCTCCTGCCTTATCCAGTCTCCCTCCACTCTTCTTTCAAGGCCTGGTGACAATCTCCCAAACTTGCTTATTTTGTGCTCATGAAAACAAATCAAAGTTATTGAAGTCTTACCGCCAAAGCTATTTGTCTGAAAGTTTTTTTCATAAATATGTCATTGTTTCCCTAACTGAATTTCCTGGAACCCCTTCCTCACTTTCTCTCTTTGTTCCTGGTTCCTTAATTACAAAAAAAGAGGGACAGCAAAACTACATTAAGTATTGCTTATCTCCCATTTGGGTGTAAAGAACGACTGAAGTTGCTGGAGGGGCGACCAGCGCCTGCAACTGAACGTGGTCTGGGCCAACTGTACTGGGCAGCGAGAGGGGTTGTACCTGCTTCAGAGAAGTCCTATGAAACATCTCTCCTCCACTCTTTTCTGTGATGTGAGCCACATGTGATACCACAATCCAGTAAGACCCTGCTACAATAGGGCTAGGATTAATCTAGCCGAATAAGATAAAGAAGCTAAACAACAGGAAAACAACTAAACAAAAAGCCATACTTTGATTACATTTGCATTTGTACTTATTGTTGCCTGAAACTTGTACCTCATCAGCCAGCTCCTGAAGGATCTTCTTCCTTTCCATAGGAATACAAGAAAAGAATACATGTTCTTGGCAAATTACATTAAAATAGGACGAAGAGATGGCTGCTGAAATGCTCTCATTGTAAATGAAGAGCTTTATGTTTACACAAAAACCACTCTTGGAAAAAAGTAATTTTGCTAATGAGATGTTCCTATATCTCCTGGGGAGCTTTTCACTGCTAAGGCACTGTTTCAGATCCAGCACAGATCTACAATAAAAAGCAATAACAACTAGCTCAAAGGAGTTAATGGTTGAGCTAGCTCTCCAGTAGCAGACTCTGTGCAGTACACCCACCGCATCGGATAACAGTGATGCACAGCGTCAAAGTGACCAGTGGCGTTGCATGAGCAGCTCAAACCATGTGAAGTGTGAGCTCAGTGCTCACCCACGGAAATGAGGTGCTGTTAATGAAAGCCCACATTGTTGTGTACATATCTCTGCTTTCATATCTAATGCAGCTATCAGTCCTGTTGCTAACCAGGGAGCGGACATGTCCCAGAGCCCTCTAATTGCCACCGGATTTTCCTCAGGAGTCCTGGGATCAACCAGCTGGTTGTAACAGACTAGATGCCCTACTAGATACCAGACCCATCAGAGCTGCAGTGGATGAATCTGTTGAATTGCAGATGTATTGCAATGCAGTGTGAGAGGTGACCATTTCTTAAAATCTTATTTTAAGTACAGCAATCCTAATGTCAGGCTGGCTTGATTTGCTTGCTTTGGCTGCCTTTGCCAACACAAAGCCTTGAACCTTTAACTTGGGGAATTTGATCAGACCACTCATTGATCCCTTTCCCTGGCCAAACTTGGCTGGCCACATTTGAGAAGTTAAGGACTACGTAGGCTTGACTACTCAGCAGTGGTGCTCCAAGACAGGCTTTGAGTGTATTGAAAAAGCAAACATTTGTTCTGCTGCTGCCTTGCTGAACTGTTCCGTGGAGAACCCTCTCAACCCAGCTGCTGGTGCCTTTCATGGGTACCAATTAAATTTCTGTATAATGTTTTATAACCATAAATATACTCTACAGACTTGCACATAATTCCTCTGCTACTTTAACTGCTTTTCAAAGCCCTTTTCAGTAGGCTTATCTTTGTTTCGCTTGTGCTGATTAAAAGGCAAGATATGTTTTTAATAGGGTAAGTAGTACCAGAGAGCACACTTCACATAAAAGAAAAAGAAATGCAGTCAAACCTTTGTTATCCAAGTTCAGTAGAAGACATTGAATTAATTCAGCTAAACATGGTTTCAAATAATTAATGGGATTTTCAGGCTACTGAATACATCAGGGACCATGAGATATTTTGGGCAAACAAGGTTTTCGAATGATCATACCTCTGACTACAGATAAGCAAAACAGCATATAAGAAGATCCTCTGCAAAAAGCCAAAAGGCTAAAAATTGGGACTTGAAATTAAAGATTTCTCTAGAAGTATTTCTGAGACTCAGTGGGACAAAAATAGCCTGGAGGTAGTCAAAAAGAGCAGTGCCATCCTTCTGAGCAGACCCCATCCTGAATGTACCAACACGACTGAATATTTCCACAGAGATCCTGATTTCCTCTAAAGAATCTTCCACTTTTCCTTTTTTTTAGTGCAGTTTGTTCCTCTCCCTAGACTGTTTTTTTTTTCCCCACAAATAACCCTTAATTTTTTGTTTTCCCTGCCAACAGTGAAGAGAGCCATATTGCACCATAAAAGTAATATCATGTGGGTTCCCATCTCATCAGCTCTCCATGACTGCTGAGTCACGCCTGGGTAGTTTTCAAGTGCTACTACAGCATTAGAAGACATTTCACAGAAGTCCTGATGATATATTGGAAAGAGGTAGCCTTTTTCCATATAACATAGGCTCTGTGGTTTTGAGGTGGCCTCTGTTCATTGCTGTAGATGGGAGGAGATCTGGAGCTGGTCATGACTACTGAGGAGGGCAGAGACCTGATGCATTGTTTTCGGAAGGGTGTAGGAGCACCTTTTGCCAGTCCACAAGTGGAGAGTGGTCACAACAGCTTACCAGGAGACTGCAGTGGCCTGGAGAAGCAAAGATGGTTGTGATGGCAAGAGCAGCTGCTGTGTAGTGATGAACTGTATCAGGGGAAAGGAATCATTGGTTCCAAAATGATAAAGTGGGCTTTAATTGTCCACATCCCAATGCCTAGGGGAGTACTGCCAGGGAAACTAGAACAGACGGAAATGCTGCTGACATTAGAATAATGTGCTGCATGTGAAACCACTGCAGAAATAGTTAAATGGTGCCTTTGCCAAGGCCACAGAGTGAAATGTTACTACACCATGGGGCGGATTAAAATATGCATTTCCTCCTAATTGAGCATAGCGGACTCAGCTGGAGGTCCTGTCAGGAGAAGAAGAATAATTTGTCACAGCAAGAAATGTATAACTTGACAGAGCATCTATTAGGCAGTACAGTAAAAAATAAAGTAGGACTTATGCAGGTTTTCTTTATGCCCCAAACTGTTTGGTACAGGCAACTACACGCTAGAAGTAAATTTCAGACTCGTTGGCAGTGGACTAACCTGGTCGTACAATGCTCACTACCCTCATGGCTATCATATTGTGATGATGAGAAGGTTAAAATCATTCTGGATCATCCCTCATTAGAAAGGCCCCATAAACAGCAACCATCCTCTCCCCACAGTGCATTTAACTGGGTAGAGCCAGCAGAGCTCTATAACAGTTTCTTTCATCACTCTTGGAGAAGATATTTATGGGGATAGCAAGGTAGTGCCATGAGGATGGAGGTAAGTAAGTCCAGTAAAGAGCTGGGACTGATTGCCCATCATGAACCACATTTTCCTTCTTTGGGAAGTATCTGGTCATAAGAAGTGTGAAAACAGGCTCCATGAAGAGATCTATAGGACAGGGCTGCTCCCCGGCCTGTGAGTTTTCTCTAGTCGTTTCTTCTCTCGTGTCACTTTTATATATACATCTTTATAATTTTCAGGGAGATCTGTCCTGGCTTGGCTGCAGCTTTTTGCTGACTCAGTCCACCAGCTCCCAGCCCAGGCGGATCTGCCAAGCACAAAGCCCAAAGCCCTGCCCTGGCCAAAGCTACGGTATAGCCTGTAGCCGGGACCGAATGTGTCAGTCACCGGGTTTAGAGATGAGAACAACTCCATGCTGTCCTCACCCTGCAGCCTTTGCAGTGTTTTGTGTAGTCAGGTGATGCCAAGAAGCCCAGACTTTAGCTCTGGCCACTGTTGTGCAGCACTTCACAGAATCCTATGCTGAATCTAAGGGGCAGCTCCCAGGACTGGGCACCAGAGAAGCAACCTGTCTCATCCATCCATGAGGCTGTGTGGCAGCTAAAACCAAGTAACTTCTATTCAGGCACATGCTTTTTATCTCCCTGAAAGGGAAAGCTCTGACTGACAGGGTAATTCATCATTTACCTGATGCAGGAAGAAGAAGTCGCCTGAAGGAGCAGAGCCACACATGTTATTTTCACACTGGTGGAGGCGTATGCCCTGTGTGAGATCCAATGTTTTTAAAAGTTTCTGTAACCCTAAAAAAGAAATTCTGGACTCTCTAGGGAGATGTTATTGGGAATCTTTGTCGCATACCATAGTGTGTTGAAGTGACACAGCAGGCAGCCATTTCCAGTGCATGCGTAGCAGTGGTAGGAAGAACGACTGGGCTGGGAAAACCCCAGTGACACTGGAAGGTAGCACTGGAGAGATCAAAGGACTGGTAAAGGACTGCAAAGGATCCCTGTGCCTTGTATGAATGAGGCAGGTCACTGCTGCCCACATCATTTGCTTTCCAGTGTGGTCACAGGGCTACTCTGAGCCCAGGTGGTGGGATGCTGTCTGGGGAATACCTGCCCACCATGCTAGGTGGGCCTCGTGCTCTGTAGTGCCTTCACCAATGCCAGCCCCTCAGTGGGAGTATCATGAAAAATCGACTTGGGTTTTACAGGTCACCTGGGATGCTTCCCAGCCAGACCAGGTACCCCACGGTGACAGGAGCTGTGGTTAGATTGGACTCAGCCTGGCTGCAGCCATGCATCTGATTTTGATTCTTGCACTTGACCATGGGTTCAGCGTTCCCAGGAGTGCCTGATGAAGTAAAGACAGCCCTCACCATAGTCCAGTCACCGTGCTCAGGAGGCTTTGCCTATAACTGCTGAAGTTCGTGGCGTACGGCATGATAAGCTGGGTCTCAGCCACCTTGCAGGAGAAAGCCTGGATGGATCCCGCCTGCCACAGTGATACAGGTACCCGCTGTTACACATTGGTCTGCTCAGTGTAAACAGTAGTTGAGGCCCAAGACTGTGCTTAGCAGAACTGTATCTGATGTGATGTTGCTCTAGTGCCTGGGACTACTTGCTGTAGAAATTTGTCCCTTTCATGCGAAGGTAGTTTGTCCTTCTGTATTTGGAAACATTGTTTACTGCATGGTGAATTTGAAACTCTTCTATTGATGTGTTCCCTTAGTTTCTTGTAATAGGATGGTGATCTCCAGCCATAACAAAATCCAACCATCAAAGTGAGTGGCAGACCCTATTTTAATTCCCATAGATCCTCTTTTTCAGACTTTCCAAAAGTGATTTTGACTTAGCCTGTTTCTGGGTTTTACTGAAGCGATCAATTCTTATTTCTTTTCAGTCTACTTCATCCATTAATGAAAATTGCTACCTCGCTGCCTTTTACCTTTTCTTCTTTTTTAAATAATGCATATCTTTCAATGGCTGTGTTTGAGGCAAGATTACTATTCCAATGTGTTTCTATTGTTCTTGTAATATCCTTTTCTTTTGTTCTGCACCAGAGATTCTACTTCCTATATGTATCTGGTTTAATGCACAGCATTTCTCTTGATTTTCTCTGTTTTAATCCAGTTTTAAATAGCAAATTTCATTAAATGTATCACACAAACATTTATTCCTCTCTTCAATATTATTCCCATATTCTCTTGCTGCCTATTCCTCTCCCCTTCTGTGTCCTATTACCCATTGCAATAATCTCATTTATCTGATTTTCCTTTTTTCCTTGCGTTGCATGGAGATTAAGTGAGTCTTCCAACCCTCTTCCCTCTGTCTCTAGTTTAAAGCTCTTATCAGACATGTGACCGCAATCCTAGGAGTTATCCACATGGAGTCCATTCCCAAGAGCAGTCCTCACCCTGTGAACCTCTTTTTGGGGGGGTCACACGTCCCAGAACCTTGTTCATAGCCCTGGCCCATGAGCCATCAGCTTATCGTACCTCTTGAGTCACACCTTTGCTCTTTGCCTGCTGAAGGGCACTTGTAACTTCATTCATTCATTCATTTCTGCATTTTCACCTGGCCGCCATCTCTGATCACCTCTAATGGGACTATGGCAGTGTCATCTGGCCCACTATGAAGGACAGCCAGTGGATTTTTTTCCTTTCCAATCAGGATCTTTTCCAGCCCTGCAACACATCCTTGCTCCTAGCTGCCAGTATCCATTCTCTTGTCTAAATCTGACTTTGACAACAGTCTTCCCAATTACTCTTAATAAAAATCACTGGTCACAAGACCTTCCTCTTCTTAATGTTAGAAAAAATGCCTAGAGAGTCCTCTGGCTTTTCTTTTTTCATGCAACATCCTATGGATCATCCTTGTTCTTTCATTGTCTGCTGCCTCTTTCTGTCTTCTGTTGCGGCTGAACCTCTTTCTTGTCCTCTCCTCATTTGTCTATTCATACTCCTCCTTCTTTCCAGTGAAGCAAACCTGTGCCCCTTTTTGCTTCTCTATTAGCTGATCTTTTTCTCTGTTTCTTCTTCCATGGTCTCACCTTCCACATGCACCATTATCTAATGATCTGCCTTCTGAGTATCTTGCTCAGAAGTTGTCTAGAGTCTGACATCTCTTATCTTTATCACTTGTTTAAATACCCGTCTGAGATCCACCTACGTCTCAGTGTCACAGTACCTATCCGCTTCAGTTTTGGAAAATTGTATTTGCATTCTTTTCCTCCTAACACAGACCAAAACTGCATCCCCTCTCCAACCACCAGGAGACATCTACCAGTGGGGCTGCAGATGTGAAACAAAGGGCAAAGCTGGACTATGCAGTTGGGAGTGCACTTAAGAACTGTGTTGATGAGTGGGCTGGGGGGAGAGTCTCATATGCTCTCCCTTTGCTGTGTTAATTGTTTCAGTGCTAGCAGGAATAAAAAGTAGTAAAAGTTTATTTTAGACACTAAATCAAACAAATGTGCTATATGCACCGTTCAGGAATTAAAAATCTAGTAATACATCTTGAAAATGTTTTTAAAAACATTATACTTAGTGCCGTTTCAGGGTATGAATTATTTTGTGGATTTGGGTTCCTTTCTGTTATTAAACACATTTGCTTGATTCTAAGAAGCCTGGTTTTGATTCCTCTGATCCTATTATCTGTCGTCTGCATCACCACAGTCCATCGTACAGGAGTTAGGTCTCACGTCCCAAACATGGGATTATGACTTTGGGTAGGAGTATCAGCGACTCCTGCTCCCATTCATGTGCTTCCATGAAAGTGAAACAACACACAGAAGAAATACTGACAGAAGGCATGCATGCAAAGGAACTGATCTGTGGCACATAATAATAATTATTATTATTAATATGACATTACCACTTTTCAGGTTGTTTCAATAGTGAGATACTTAAGTGGCAGTGTCAAAATATTGACAACGTGATAAATATTATATACATTCTAGCCTGAGAAGAATCAGCGAAATGTTGTGCAACTTTTTTCTTTCCTTTTCTTTTTTCTTTCCAGCGTTTTTTCTTTCCTTCTTCCCTCCTCCCTCTTACTCCCTACTTACAACATGAAGCAGTTTGGTTGTGAGACTTGTTTTTTCTTATCTTTCTACTTGTGCATGCATGTGTTTTAAAGTGGGTAGCTCCCACTTTATGTCACACTTGAATTGCACAAAGGAAAGAAACTGTCCTACTTAAAAGAACACAAAAGGATTTTGCGAGGGAAGTATTTGAAGAGGGATATGTCGAATTAAATAAAGACCATTGTTAAACGTTTTTCCTCTGGTATAGTTTCAGTTCTGACGAGAATCTAAATTTAGACTCTGAGCAGTAGGTGTGGCTTCATGTGGCATCTCCAGTCCTACATTTGGAAGAAAGATTTGCATTGAGAAACTGACCTAAAGAGCTTTTAGAAAAATGCCAAGTGCTTTGTTTCTATCCTCCGAGAAATATGTTTTTTGTAGTTGCATTTTGTCATGGTGCTCACCTTTAAGGGATGGGAAAGGATACACCAAATGACACCTCTAAGTCAAGCAGCTATTCCTCGTGCAGGCTGGTAATGATGCAAAGCATTGATCCCACAGCATTCTCCTGCAGAAGCTGTCTGCTCACGGCTTGGGTAAGTGCACTCTGCTGGTTTAAAAACCGGCTGGATGGCCGAGCCCAGAGAGTGGTGATGAATGGAGTCAAATCCAGTTGGCAGCCGGTCACGAGTGGTGTTCCCCAGGGCTCAGTGTTGGGGCCGGTCCTGTTCAATATCTTCATTGATGATCTGGATCAGGGGATTGAGTGCACCCTCAGTAAGGCTGCAGATCACACCAAGTTGGGTGGAAGTGTTGATCTGCTGGAGGGTAGGAAGGCCCTACAGAGGGACCTGGACAGGCTGGATCCATGGGCTGAGGCCAACTGTATGGGATTCAACAAGGCTCAGTGCCGGGTCCTGCACTTGGGTCACAACAACCCCATGCAACGCTACAGGCTTGGGGAGGAGTGGCTGGAGAGCTGCCTGGCGGAAAAGGAACTGGGGGTGTTGGTTGACAGCTGGCTGAATATGAGCCAGCAGTGTGCTCAGGTGGACAAGAAGGCCAATGGCATCCTGGCTTGTATCAAGAATAGTGTGGCCAGCAGGACCAGGGAGGTGATAGTGCCCCTGTATTCGGCACCGGTGAGGCCACACCTTGAGTACTGTGTTCAGTTTTGGGCCCCTCACTACAAGAAGGACATTGAGGTGCTGGAGCGTGTCCAAAGAAGGGCAACGAAGCTGGTGAAGGGTCTAGAGCACAAGTCTTATGAGGAGCGGCTGAGGGAACTGGGCTTGTTTAGTCTGGAGAAGAGGAGGCTGAGGAGAGACCTTATTGCTCTCTACAACTACCTGAAAGGAGGTCGTAGCGAGGTGGGGGCCGGTCTCTTCTCCCCAGTAACAAGCGATAAGACGAGAGGAAACAGCCTCAAGCTGCGCCAGGGGAAGTTTAGGTTAGATATTAGGAAAAACTTCTTCATCGAAAGGGTAGTCATGCGCTGGAACAGGCTGCCCAGGGAAATGGTTGAGTCTCCATCCCTGGAGGTATTTAAAAGATGGGTAGACATGGTGCTTGAGGACATGGTTTAGTGGTGGACTTGGCAGTGCTAGCTTAACGGTTGGACTAGATGATCTTAAGGGTCTTTTCCAACCTTAATGATTCTATGATTCTATTATTCTAAGAAAGACAGGTGGGGTTCATATACAATGGAAAGCTCTTTTTGCTCAAGCAAAGACAAGGGTGGCCTGGGCTTGAGATACCTGCAATAGTCACATGGTAGACTCTCAACCAGTGTCTCTTGGTGCTTGGGCCTAGTTGTGAACCCAGACTGAGAACTCCAGAGGTTGCTGCCATTCGAAGGAGAAATTCATGGTGTCCATAATAGTTTAGGCAAGCCACCTACTTACACAGAAAACAGAAACTCTTGCTCAAAAGCTGAATCAAACAACAGGAAAGGGCATCTTCATTCTCAACTGCAAGCTTGCTGCAGCCAGCATTCAGTCAAAAAAACTGCTTTTATTAATGCCACATCTCCCAATACTTGCTTGACCAATGTCCATTTTTCCCTTTGTCTCCTGTTTTTCCTCCAGCTTTTATCACACATGCCCTTCACTGAAAAATATCCAGTGACAACCCTTTCCTTCCTAACTCCGGAGCCGCTGCTTGAATATACCTTTTTGCTGTGAGGCTGAGTCTCAAGCATGAGTTAGATCATGCTCCTCTCCGTGCACCCCGTAGCAGAGGTGGCATCACAGCTTCATTTCGGAGTGCGAAATGGAGGCACAAAGCAGTGGCACACCCTGCCAGCACTTGTGGAGCCAAGGGCAGAGACAAAGTGTCTTGAATCCTTGTCTCCAGGGCTGCTATGGGCAGCGAGGGGGCTGTGGGGCAAGGAGGGACCCGTGAAGCTCTGTAGGAGGATGGAGGTCCTTTCTGAGCTGTTCTTAGGGACAATCTACATATCATTAAAACTCCTGTGCCATCTGAATGCATAACGGTACTTTATCAACTAAAACTTCTTTATTTAATCAGTTGATTTAATTATGAGCTAGTTAATTGAAAAATTCATGGTACAAGTTCTGAAGGTCAAAATACTCAGAAGTTCAAAGAAGACTGAAGCATTTGTTTCACTCGAGCTGTGACGTGCAGTGCTGAGTTACAGAAATCTGGTCTGATTCAAACTGGCAAACCGATTTTGGGACTGAACAACTGAATTACCAAACAAGAAGACAATTCACTTCCATTCATGAGGTGTGAATGTATCTGCTGCCAGGCGTGGTTAGTCTGTGATTGATTCATCTGTATGTTGTGGTTTCCAAAAGATCCAAGTAGTAACTACTCTTGCAGAAATGCCTTGTCAACCCCTTTAGCCCTCTCAGGGACACATCCGTGTTGCGCAAAGTGCCGGATTGATTGACCTGCAGACTGTGGTTCTCCTTGGACAGGAGAGACATGCTGAGGGCAACAAGACCTCCAGATTCCCACCTCTGGGTCACTACGCTTCACCACTGCATGAAAGGCATTTTCAGAAGTTGCAGAGGCCAGGTGAAATATCTGGTCAATAATCTGGAAATAATCTGGATTTATGAACCCCTAGGTGTTGCAACACTGGTTCCCCTCCCAGGCAAGCACAGCGGGGACCTGCTAAAAACTTGCTTGAGATCCCCATTTTAAACTGATGGTCATGTAAATATCTGCTGGGATATTTACATGCCTATAGAAGATTAAACAGTAAAATCTGTAGCCAAAAATCAGTGAGCTTTGGGCAGATAAGGACATATGAAAACCCTGCAGCCTTAGTACTGCTACAGAGGTGTGAGTCCTCTGTATGTTATTGTTAGTCCAAAATGTACAATCAGAGCAGGTCAAGGGTATGCATCCTCATGTTCACACCTTTGTCGTACGCTGCCCAGACCTCTGGTGCACAGAGACCTCAATATCCCGTCTTATGGGAATATCCCATGTATTGGCAAAGACTGGGACACTTCGGACTTTGTGTTTTCATCCCTTCGTTACAGAATTTTGCCATTCCTGTCTCAGCAGAAGGATGGCACCAGCCTGGATTCAGCCCAGCCTATACATTTATCTGCTCTAAACAACATATTCTTACTTTAAACAATATGTTGGGGTTTTTATTAACAAATAAAACATTACATTTCTGGCCCTCATGGCTGCAACGTACTTTGAAAGAAGTGCAACCAATTTAATATTGTTTTCCTGAATTTGCAAGAAGCCCTAATTATTAGCTCTTAGAGGCTCAGTTTCCCTCAGACTTTTCAATGATAGCAGGGTATTAACTTAAAAGCCCCGTGGTGGTGATGTCTGTCTGTCAACGCTAACTGTTCAATTGCTGGACATTTTAATGGGAAGAAGCAGGGATAGCAATGAAGCCAGGAGTAGAAGTGTCATGGTTTAACCCCAGCTGGCAACTAAGCACCACACAGCCGCTCGCTCACTCTCCCCCAGTGGGATGGGGGAGAGAATCAGAAGAGTAAAAGTGAAAAAACGCATGGGTTGAGATAAGGGCAGTTTAATAGGTAAAGCAAAAGCTGCACACGCAAGCAAAGCAAAGCAAGGAATTCCTTCACTGCTTCCCATAGGCAGGCTTTCCTCCAGGAAAGCAGGGCTCCATCATGCGTAATGGCTAGTTGGGAAGACAAATGCTAGCATTCCGAATGTCCCCCCTCTTCCTTCTTCCCCCAGCTTTATATGCTGAGCATGACATCATATGGTATGGGATATCCCTTTGGTCAGTTGGGGTCAGCTGTCCCAGCTGTGTCCCCTCCCAGCTTCTTGTGCACCCCCAGCCTGCTCGCTGGTGGGGTGGTGTGAGAAGCAGAAAAGGCCTTGACTCTGTGTAAGCACTGCTCAGCAATAACAAAAACATCCCTGTATTATCAACACTGTTTCCAACACAAATCCAAAACATAGCCCCATACTACCTACTATGAAGAAAATTAACTCTATCCTAGCCAAAACCAGCACAAGAAGACAATCTAAAACAGGAATAAAAAATGTGGGGGAAGAAAATTAAAGCAACAACAAAGTAAAACAAAAGAGAGGGGAAGAAAAAAAAAGGAAGGTAAAGAAAATGAAGGAAAGGCCAAAGCACATGAAAAACAAAACGGACAAAAACTTGCATACATATACAGATAGATGAATACTTATTTTTGAGGGATGCTGCCTGTAAGAAAAAGGAAATGAATAAATAATAGATATAAAGGCATTTAACACTGTTAAAAATACTGTCTGGTAGACTGTTGATTTTAGAACCTGTCCCTGGTGCTTTACTGCAATTCAGACACTTTCCCTCTAATGCTACTTACTGGAAGAGCTGTTTTTTCTCTCACTGACCTGCACTAACAGTGAGCAGGGATGGGCCCCTGCTAGACACTGCTGAGAGTTGTACTGGGAAATGGGGGCCTGCATGAGTGGTCCAAGGACCAGTTTTTTTAAGGGCTGCTGTGCTATTAAAAGTGTATACCTATACTACAGGGCACCTCTGAGAGGTTTTTCTTTGCTTGGGTATCCAGTTAGAAAGCTGTCATGATGCTTGCCAAGTCCAACAGGACTCAGAATCATCGAATCAATCTTTTTGGTTGGAAAAGAGCTTTAAGATCATCAAGTCCAACCGTTAACCTAGCACTGCAAAGTCCACCACTAAACCATGTCCTTGAGCACCACATCTACCCATCTTTTAAATACCTCCAGGGATGGGGATTCAACCACTTCCCTGGGCAGCCTGTTCCAGTGCTTGATAACCCTTTCAGTGAAGAATTTTTTCCTAATATCCAATCTAAAGCTCCCCTGGTGCAACTTGAGGCTGTTTCCTCTCATCCTATTGCTTGTTACTGGGGAGAAGAGACCGGCCCCCACCTCGCTACAACCTCCTTTCAGGTAGCTGTAGAGAGTGATAAGGTCTCCCCTTGGCCTCCTTTTTTCCAGGCTAAACAACCACAACCTGGGTAGGAACAGTCCAGTTCCCACACAAAACTTGCATCCCAGGTCCAGCTATCACTTTAGGGGATCACTCAGCCCTTACTTACCCAAAATCTTCGCAAGGCTCTCTTTACATTTCAAACTCGTCCCTTAGAAGCTGTAAACATGAGTCAGATTGTATTTTTTTAACATTCCTGTTGGGGAATTATTGGCAATCCCCACGCATCTTTCAGCAAGGCTAATGCCCCTTGGGCATCGCTGGGCCAGACAGTGAGCACAGCCCCTTCACTGCTGTCCCAGCACTAACTCACTACAAGCATCTTAGCCCAGGATGAAGCACATACACCTTCAAATAAGGTGTGTTGCTGAAATGATGGCCCTGTGAGGCAGGAGATACAGATTTCGAGCTTTTTGGTAAAGCTTTGAAGAGCATATGGAGAACCAGTTTTCATACCTTGGTGTAAAGCCACAGCAGCAATGCTGTATGCAAACAGGAGGGAGGCAACCAGACCACTGCTAGGCTTGCCTGAGACCAGGCAAAATGGTTGCCCAATATTTAGTGACGATAATAGGTTTGGCATGCATGATTCCTAATGTGAGTTTTGCGGGATCCTGTGGCTAATACGTAAAAGTTTCTTTTATCACTAACCCATGGAAAACCTCCCCTCAACATCAAAGGATGTTGTATTGGCAATGTCTCTAGTTTTAAAACATGGCTCTAGCCCATTATCCATCACTGAAAATGGAAACGTGCTCTCTGCTATGTGATTTTTGACAATTGGCCTAATGATGCAGCAGAAAGAAAAGAACAAAATAACAATAATATGGTGAAATAGTTTTCACATTTTGCTCAGGTTTTCTGTCTGTCATTATAGGCATTTATGAGAAGTGAAAAACATATGAAAATTCAGAACACATTATTTGAAACAATAATTGAGTCTAGGTAATAATGCACTGTATACCCAAAAGCAAGGGAAATAATTGTTTTTCAGTCTAATGTTGTATTTATCACTCCTGGGATGAAAATATAGCTAATACATGTTTCAAGTGTAAGTTCAAAATATTCATGTGCAACCAAGCAAAGGTTTATTTCTCACTCTCCATCTGTTTCTAGTGAGGTTATGTTGTTTTTCTGCATTGTGTGGTTGCATTATCTTAATAAATGATTAGTTGTGAGATATTATTTCCCTTTAAAACATGTGACAGCAAAACAAGTTTTTAATAAAGTGTTTTGAAAAAGCAACAGACTGAAAAAAACTGGGCAAGAGTTCAAATTAGTAATGAACTGAATATGCCTCTAATTGTATTGAATTTACAAGTAATAGGATGAAACAACAGTAGAAATTACTTCTGACTGAAATTCAGTGCCTTAGGGCTGAGAATGTTCCCCTCAAACTTCCCGAGACTGAATAAAATTGCTGTATCATTATTTGTTTTAAATATCTGTCACTTTGAATCTCAAAATGAAGGACAGTGGGTTAAGTTTTCCTGAAAACAGACACTCTGATAAATGTGTCACAAAAGCTAAGATTTTTCTCAAGGTAAGATTTATTTTTGGACATCAGTTTACCCAGTACATGTAACATGTGGTGTAAGTCGGTCTGGCTGTGTGTAATACCAGGCTCAGTACACATTTAAACCTACATTTTTAAGCTGAAATTCAGCTGTGTTGGTCTAGATGAGGATCATCATAGGACTAAATCTCTGTCCCCCATGCTGGCAATTTAAGGCTCAATCTTAATCTTTGTATGAAGTCATTTTGTATGGAATGTATAAATAATTAATGTGTTGTGTATGGAAACACTATCAGATTAATTCCTTTAATAACAAAAATCTGTAGATAAATAGAGGTTGGTCAGAAAAGTGACCTTTTATCTTTTTTTTCTGTGACCTTGAATTAAATCCAGTGTTGACCAGAATGACCATTAATCATTTTGATCAGATTGTTGAGAGAATTACCAAGTGGAGTCAGTTTAGCCATCTCAGTTTACTTTCTACAGGGAAGAGGCACTGGGTTTGTATCAAACAAACAACACAATAAGCCCATGATTGGTTTCTGCAGGTCAAGGCTGATATGTCTTTGTGAAACAGCATGGACCTTGTCTATCTGTAGTGCTCTTGAACCTACCACAGATAAATAAAGGATTTCTTCCCCCAGCATGGGTAGCCTTACGTTTTGTGCCATAAATAGATTTTAAAATGTCTTACAGCTAAAAGTACAGAGAAAGGGTATGCTTGCAGATCAGGCAGAGTAAACAAGACTGTCTCACAGATTTCTCTGGTGTTTAAATATGTTTGTATACCATGGGGAAGGAAAATACAGGTTTCATGCCTACCTCCATGGCTGGTGCTGCTCAGTTGCTATCAGCACAGTGTGAATGAAAACACAATCAGAGAGAAAATATTAAAAGACATTTAAAAACTTGTCAGACCAGTTATTAGGTTAAGTAACATTCTCTATAACCTCAGCTTCATGGATCAGCTTTCCTGATGAGATCACAGCAGGTTAATGCGGGAGAGAGGCAGAATCAAAATTTGAGTCAGAAATGAAGAAGTCCATCATAATGAGGAACAGCAGAGAGTTCCTGACATAATGAAACTGTGTTCATCAGATATATTTCACCTTTTCCACACCTAGGACAATATTTTGGCAGTACTACAGGGAATGAAAAGGATGATATGCCCAGCTCATCAAAGTCACTATCTTGATTCTTGTGTGGCATAAACGATAAAAAATTAAAAGTGTTTCCAGGATGTCTCTTTTTAAGGTAGACTTTGGGGAATACACCTTACTGTTCCAAGCTAGAACATGTCACTGCCTTGAAACCCAAGTTCTCTTGCCTGAGAAAACTGCTGAATCAATACAAAGGAAAAGTGCCGGAAGGAATAGGAAAACTGCTGCCCAGAAATCACGTATCTGTGGCGATAGTTATCATGAAACATAGACAGAAAGGTAGTTCTCTTATCACTGAAGTGCTCCCAAACTCCCCAATGAGCATATTACAGGATCTGTTTCGTAGGCTTCTGCTATGGGAGAAATGATCTGTCACCTCTACCTGCCCACATCTCTCCTATCTTCTAGGCTGCATACCCCCTTCCCGATGTTTCTATATGACATACCTTTCAGCTTGTATCAGCCCTGCCAGAAGAACATATACGGGAGCTGGCTGGTATGATTTATCTTTAACCTGTCAGGTTTCACTTATCTGAGACGTCACTTCATGTTTCACCACTGACACATCTGCACATTGTACATTTATATAGCAATGGGCACCCACAACTTTAACCTGACTAAAAAGGTGAGTGCTGGTGCACTCGTATAATGTAAGGACTGTGGCAATGCTACAATATGGAAGGACTCAATGGATGAGTGTGCTGCCTTGTCTAGGTAAGGATCCTAAGGATAAACTTCTTGAGAGAGACACTGGTAGAATCTATCAAAAGCGTTTTATAACCCCTGTCACAGCTCTTCTTTACAATAAATGTTTATACTAATTGCAGTTTTTTTCCCCCCGAACTATTGTCTTGGTACCTTACCTTCCCACAGGCCTCTTAATTTTATTTCCCATTTCAAGACGGAAGCTTTTGAGAGCATTTCTGGCTTAGCTTCTGATGTATTCATCCCATCCCAAAGGTATTTCGTCTCATCCTGCCTTGTGAGGGCAACTTTTCCGTGTCCCCTTTCTTTCCCACCCTGACTGTCGCCTCAGCAACAGGAATAACTTACATCCTACACCTGCTACAAACATCACCCAAACGTACAAAGAGTGATGTGAGGAAAAAAGTTATGAATTCTGCCTGATAGCAAATTATTTAAAAGCCACCCCAAATAGCTGTGCACTACCTCTGCATGGGCACAGGGCAGCCCGTGGTAGGGCTACGTCTCATCTTTGCCAGACCAGATGCAACGGTGAGCCACAGCTCTGCAGATATGTTGTGGCAGTATAAGCACTTCCTTCTCCTTTCTGAAGACAAGGTGAAATGGAAGCGGCATACATGGATCAGACAAAAGATGTGGCAGAGGGGGAAGAAAGCGACAGAGTCACAGGATTCACAAAAGCAGGGAAAAGCTGGACAGGTCACGCTATAACCCTGCTCTGGGGAAGGGGATGCTTCGCCTGCAGCAGTGGGCAGCGCTGGTGAGCATCCAAAGACATGGTGTTGGGGATGGGCACCCAGGCTCCTGGCTCCTGCTCTCACATGGGGCACAAGAGCATGGGCTTGAACCCTAAAAGTCTCCAGGGACCCCAAGAGGTTTCCAGGCATGGAAGCTCCAGAGTCATTAGAGGTAAGTGATGTGACAGCACTGAGCCAGAGCCCGTCCCCATCCTCTTCCTCATCATATATAAACACAAAAGGTCCAAACACTTGCAGGCTGTTACTTGCCTGATCACCAGAAAACCGAACTGCGTCTGAACTGGGTATGCAGTTTCATGTCGCTATGGCTGTACAACGTGGGTTTATAGCCGCCTGTTTCTCTTTGTGTGAGTGCCACATGCAGCATGGTGTGACATTTAGTGTGTTTAGTTATAATCCAGCGTGGTGATGCAAGCCAAATTAGCAAACTGTTTTCTGGTAGCTATTTAATAACAGTCACAAATGGCCTGAGGAAATCCCCATTTGTACGAAAGACAATTTAGCAGACACGGATGTGTTCATCTACGCAGAAACTTCAAAGGAGGCATTTTCACAAATATGTGCTGCTTGTTGCCTTCCCGGTGGCATTTGTTACTGCTTCCTGCAATGCTTGGTTTAGGTTGGGTCTTGTCTTCATGGGCCAAATAAAGGGTCACACAGAGTGAAGGGCCACCCCTTCTTTTTCTTGTTGCTAAAATCATTAGTCCAGATCAATTTTATATTCCCATATTCCATTAACACAGAAATATGTTCTTAGAAAGCATCAGCCGGTGCACCGCACTGCCTTTTATAGAGAGGGCTATTGCTTCATCATTTCATATAAATTAGGAGACATTTCAAAAAGTGAATGCAAACCCAAACAATCATTTTAGTGTACTTTTCTCTGAGATTATTGTTTTAGCTAGATACATTATCTATATTTAAAATATATGAAATGGAGGTATACTTAGTGTTCAAAGTGATATATGATAAAGATAGAAAAAGGTGAACTCTTGATATATTACAAGTCTTTCATACCATGAAATAACTATTGCCTATTATTTTACTCATGACATTTTTATTTTTAGGGGAATTTCACTTGATTTGTATGGCTGACACCACTGATATGTTGTTTCCAGTGACCTTACATCCAAAATCAGTAGGGTGTGACATTTGATGGCCTAGATAAAAAACATTAATGGTAGAAGAGAGGGTTTATTTTCCTGGTCATAAATTAAGTTTAAATAACTCAGAATTTATTTTAAACTCTTCAGTACTTTTTACTGTCTACCCAATAAATGTATTTATTACTGGCAGCTTAACTCAGGTTTTCTTAGTGAAGCAGTTTACTTAGAATGCTTATATACAGCCTTGGCTTGCTTTCTGAGGCAGATTTCAGTAGCAAGCACTGCTTCCCACAAACAAAAAGAGATGGCTCCCAGGTAGGAAATAGAAAGGAATTAAGTGGCATTGTCTTCTGATTTTGCCTACAGGTAAATAGGTAGAAGAGAGAGAGCAGCAGCTTTTGACATGATGTACAATAGTGAAGAGTGGGGCTCAGAGAATTTTGCAGCGTCTCTGTTAACATACATAGACAGAGATTAATATAAGTAGTAAATGCATAGTATAAATATTAGTATGACCTAACCTGTAGTCTTATCACACCTGTTCACAGTCCTGCCGGTGCAAATTGCCCTGCAACTGTTCCCTTGAGGCATTTTTTCATGAGTGCCAGGGAACTACATGCCATTCCTGTGCATATTTCTCCACTTTGAAAATCTTCAAAGAAAGACCATGATCTCCAGATGCACCTTGAAAAGGAGAGAGAGAGAGAGAGAGAGAGAGAGAGAGAGAGATAAATTAACTCCAGAACTGTTACCATCAGCCCTTGGGGCACAGGCACCTTTAGGTAAAGGGAGAGTATGGCTGGTGCCTCAGCAAAACCTTAAAAATCCTAGGAAAAAAGCCTTCCTGCCTCTCTCTGATCTGCAGTTAGTTC
This sequence comes from Nipponia nippon, assembly GCF_047370975.1. Taxonomy (NCBI): domain Eukaryota; kingdom Metazoa; phylum Chordata; class Aves; order Pelecaniformes; family Threskiornithidae; genus Nipponia; species Nipponia nippon. The sequence continues at coordinate 130,521,379 of NW_028262290.1, forward strand.
CAAGGGCCCTGCAATGCAGTGAGGAGGGTATGATTTTACAGACTAACGTTTATGAAAATGATAAATTGTTATTGGATTGTTTCAAGAACTTTTATAACAGCAAGAAGAGAGCTATTGCCATATATAGGCTCTTAAAAGTCAAGATGGGTTCCTGCAATACGGGGTTGTACTCTGCGTTCCCTCCTGTCATTTTTTTATTGCACAAGTCTGTTTAGGAGACCACTGTGTCTCTTACGCACTGTCCATGGATGGTGATACAGCATCTGTTTGCATAGCTGAGTTTTGGAGGCAACCTGGCAGCAAAGAAAGTTCATGAAACTTTTTTGCTGCTCAGAAAGGTCTTGTTGGAGTTTCTGATGCAATCTGATTCACTGAAGCAAAAACAAGCTCTCTGGTATAACTGAGGCAGTTCCTTTCCCAGGGAAGGAGAGGGGAGAGGATTAACTTGCCTGCTTGAAGATGCTTCCCACTCTTTTTCTGTTGAAAAAATGCCATCTGTAACTGCAGTGTAGGTGGAAAGCCACAAGAGATTTTGGATACCAGCGCATGAGCTCTGCTTCTATTGGGAAAAGTCTTATAACAGCCAGCTTTTATTTTACTTACCCTAAACCAGCTCAGGTCTGGCCTCACAGACCTGGTCTGCAGGTAGAATTTGCCTCCCCCATCTTCCAGCCATGATTCTTGTTGCAGTGAGGCAAGGCGGCATCATTGTCACAGCCTGAATCTCAGATGATTCAGGTAGCTCCCAGCGTACCCAGCCATGAAGAGGGCTGCTGCCTCTTAATGGAAGGATAGCAGCTGGCCAGAGCAAAATATCTTCCTGTTCGTGACCTCTGAGAGGGATTCAAAGCAGGCTTTGAGCCCAGGGTGTGAATTCATAGCTGAGGCGGAAAGTGCATACAACAGACCTTTCCGCGTACAGCTTTGCACTGCAACCTCTTCTGTCTCTGTATTTCAGAGCAAACCATCAGCTAACCACAGTTCCAAAAAAAACCAGGCCTCATAGATGCATGATTGCTAAAAATGAAGTGTTTAACTTTGTCTTTTGGTTTCTCAGTTTTTAGGATGAGCTCAGTTCATATCTTCCTCTGCAGCCAACAGGATTATTTCTGGGGAGTTTTATTTTGGACCCTTGTTTTTTTAATGATTTAAGCTGATTCTTGTGTAATCTTTTGATTTCAATATCAGAGTCTTAAAGAAAAAAATCTGAAATAGTATGACCTTGCAATACTCAAGCTGTATAATAGCTGTTTGAATGTACAGATTTGTATGTCGTCTTTGACTGAAACTTTTTATACAAGTCAAAGCCTACTGATTCCAGCAGTCTGCTGTAGCTGACTTGCTGAGAAGAACCAGGCCCCATGAGTCCAAGTTTGGTTGGTATTTTTCAAAACATTTCCTATACAAAATAATCTATAGAAGAACAATAAACCTAGCAGTGTTTTCTTTTGCAGTTAATTTTCCTGGACTCATATGTTGCTGCTGAATGGGTACAGGAGCTGTGTATCAAAAGGCCAATGAGAAAAAGGAGGAGGGAATTTCAGATCATCCTGTAACCCTCTTCTCCAGAGAGCTGTGGAAGTGGAAATGGCCTTCAGCTAGTCCACGGAGGGAACGGAGGCTTTTGTTGCCTCCACCGGGACACTCCTCAGCAACTTCTCCTTGTGGAAGTAATGGTGGAGTGGGAGGATCCCAAGGCACATCTGCATCTCCTCTTGATGGTTCATCCTCCTCAGTGGGTATCTCTGCTTTCCATGTGTCTGGGTGAAAATGTAAGGCACCTACTCCAGATGCCAGGGGTGTGCGAGGAACAGGGCAGATTGCTAAAATAGGTTTTTGACTTCCCCTCTGCCTATCCTCAAGAGTCAAGGGCTTTCATGGGCACCAACCCACCCAAAAGCGTGGTGTTATTCTTTCTTTCTCCTTCAGAGTCCCTTGCTTGGAGAGCATGTGAGATCGTAGGGTATCCTAGGATTGTCGGATCCACATGGGGATTTCTGTGGAGCTAGTGGGAAGGGACTCCACAACCAGAACAGCACTTAAATAAAGTGGTAGACTGACTACAGAGACCGATCTGCTTCTAGTGAGATCTCCAGTCTGTCTCAAAAGAGGGAAGGTCATTATGGGAAGAGAGACGCCCCAGCCCTGGGGCATGACAGAGCCGCCTTCTCTCCTCTCAGTCATAGGGCAAAGCTGTCCTGCTACACAGCTAATCCAGCCTTGGGACGACTTGTGACCTGAAGAAACCTGAGCTTCCCAAAGCTGCCTAATGACAGCTGCTCTTCATATTTTGGGATGCTTATGTCCGCTACAGATGCAAATAGGAAGGTGAAGTAGAGGTCATGTCAGAAGATGGCATCACCAATGTCCCTTAAAAGATGTATCCAGGTCCTGGCTGGCTTTGAATAAGTCCTCTCAATATATCACTCACTCTTCAGCTCCTCTGGTGATCTTGGAGGGATTTTCCTAACAGCTGCACATGTCGATTTTCCACAGTTCACAAGAGTTCCTATGTCTGGAAGTCAATATGCCAACCATTAATATATATCATGCTTTTACTGTGAATTCATGAAGTATCACTGCAATTAAATTTCCCTGTTAATGACATGATTTATTAATGAAACAAGGTTCATCTTGAAGCTCTTGAAAATGAAAATAAGGTTGATTCTCCCTCACAGTATCCTAAAATTCACATTAGATAAAGATTTTGAATGACATTTTAAAATGCTGCCATGCCAAGGAACCTAGTGAGGAGAATGCTCTCTCATGCCCTCATTTGCCATTTTCCAGACTACTTTGTTTTGAGTCCTCTCAGTTAGAAAGAAGATAGCACTGAGATGTAAAAGCTTCTCCTGTGCAGGTCGAAAGGCTTTTGAAGAAGTCTAAAGAATATGCAGCATATGCCACAGAAGCAGTACCTGCCTCATACAGTGTAAAAACGCGTTAGTATGGGGCTCAGATGGTGGTCTAGTGGTCTTTTGCATTCATTCGTGATAGGTGCCCTCCGAAAAGACCTTGATAATAACTAAGCTGATCAAACAAACAAAATTCAAGTATCTGCTGCTTCAGTGATATCTGTAAATCCGAAGAGTTTGCTTTATGTTAATGGCCCCCATATGGTTGCAGAAGTTCTCTGTCTATTTGCTATACATGCTGTTGTTTTCATTTGTTGTGGTTTTTTTTGTTGTGGTTTTTTTTGGTTTTTTTTTTTTTTCCCTTTAATAAAATGCTCTAAATATTTGCTGTTGGACGAGAACAATGCTATGGGAGACTCTGAAGTGATATTCATAAGAACTGTGAACACTGACTAATTGATTAACCAAGAGTTCTTGAAGAGAATGATTTGATTAGGGTAATTTATAGAGATTGTATCTTTTGTCATCATTTGTCTTTGAAAACATAGAAGAAAACTGCTTCCAAGTGCATGTAGCTGCTGGCATGAGAGATGGTGTGCGCTACATCATCAGTTACAGCAGACTGCTCAATTTTGTACCTTTCCAGCTAGTCAAATATCCAATAACAACACACACACGCATGCACACACACACAAGAGCTCTAGCTCTTTGCACTCGAAACTTTTCCAACATGGGCTTAGAAAAATATTTGGGGTTGTTCACTGCTCTGCTCTCTGTAGCATAAACATTTATTTAAATGGGGCTGTCTTTTCAGTAATGAAGAATGAAGGAAAAACAATGGTCTGATTTTGACAAATTAACTTGTGATTTGGAGAGTCAGTGAAGCAGGGAAGAGACATTCCTAACTATACTAATTAAATGAGCTTGCAACATTTATTTTAATGCAATGGAACCAGCCATATGAAGATGAACATTTTAATTTATTTTGCGGTGACATTATGAAAAATTTCTCTGCTGCAGATTATCTACAAAACCAAATCTCATCAGCATCTAGGTTTGTGCATGAAATTTACATCTCTCACATAAGTTTGACCTTCCCCAGCGAAAACAAATGGAATGTGCTAAGTGAAAAAGTTTCTGCAAAGGTTGTCTTCCCATTGATGCGGTGGTTTATGTTCAAATTACCTCTGTGAAAAACACATCCATTTTTCATGGTGCAGTGTAGATGAAAAATTCTGAATCCATTCTAAGGGGAATGCAAATATAGCTCATTAGTTCAAAAACATTTTTCATGAACGACTGCTGAGTATTTTCAGGCAGATGAGAATGTGCAGTTTCAGCCAAGAATGAGCACCACATGTCCTACTAATTGTTTTTTAAACTTGTTCCTTCCCTCTATGGCATTCAGTAAGTCTAGAAAGTGTGAAGATTCCTAGAGAAAAAAAAATTATAGGTATCCTCACTTATAGCATATACTGGGTCTTTTCAATATACTGTGCAGTATGAGGAAAAAAAATAGGAGCATTAGCTTTCAGATGGGTAATATCACTATATTCAGGCACATGACATTTCTCTCCTTGGAGTTCTTTCAGGTGTTAGTAATGAGTAGGAATATTATTTATGGAGTGTCATCAGCAGAGAGCATGTTGTCCTAAGGTTCATATCAGTGATGATGTTATGGAGCTACTGTCAGTAGGAGCTGCAGGAGTTCATTGGGTTTTGGTTTTTTAACTAGGTTGAGTAGCAATAAAATATTTTTGCTGTTTAAAATTATTCTTAAGAACATGCTTTATCCAGGACTTTCCTCTCTTCTGCAGGCCTCCCAAAGGTTTGCTTTGAGATGGCCTTAAAAAGCAGGAGATTTGAGCAATAACTCAGGCTTCCAACCTTCCCTCCATGAGCCTGACAGCTGGAACAATTAAAAACAATGTAAAAAAAAGATCTTATTTAGAAATTATCTGATTTCAGGATCTGGTCACTCGTTGTATATCCCATGTCTCTGAGTGGTGGTCCTCCATGTGCGGTGCGCACCCACCGTCTCCTCCTCACCCCTGTGGTGGAGGATAACTTTCCATGGGGCCTTTCTGCAGCCAGACCCACCTTAACAGCTCAGACTGGTCTTTTTACCCAGTCACCTGGGCCCAGAGGCTGGCAAGGGTATTGAGGTGACTCAAGTCAGCAGCACAGCTCCAGCCGAGCCGAAACTGGCAGGGCATCCTTTGGATGAAGTCCTCTTCACCTTGGCAACTCTGCAGCCCTCAGTCTCAGCCTCAGGCAGCACGTAGACCTCCTCTGTTTTCCAAAAGTTGTGCTGCTTAGCAGACTGTAGATATTTATGTTTTATCTTGGCCCTTTACCTGTTAGCTTTGGAGCATGGGATCAGCTTTTCGTGCTAGTTACAAAGAAAACCAAGCCAGTTGTCATGAACTAGGGTGTCCTACAGCTGATCACTCCCCTTCTTTCTGCCTCTTGCTTGGCACCCATGAGCCCTTCTGCAGAAGGTCTCTTCCCTACCATGTGATCAGCAAACCCTGGCATGTTGTGAATCATTTTGCCCACCCATGAACTGCAGCCACCTCTGGACTGAGCTGTGCAAATCTTCTGCCCGTGCACAGAAAAGCCTGAAATGAGATAAGTGCAGTCTTTCACCCAGCTGAAACTATGGGGGGATTTTAGACAGGAAAGAGGTTATTACTGAAAGTGGAGTTGGAATTTAACCGTAACAATTGTATTAACATCCCTAATCCAATGTTACGGGAGTCTTAATGACAGTCAAGTATGGAAACTTAAGCCAGTTGATGGCAAAAATCCTGTTGCCCAAGATCATAACCCTGGTTTTTCACCTGAAAAGCACTCCTGTGCTCCCTAAATGTTTGCTAAACATTTGCTCATTACTATTTGTTCAAGATGGAAAACCCAGGCACTGAATAACTAACAACACTGTCCTTGTTAATGTTGTAAACTTGTTAATGTTTTGTTGACAAATGTCACACTACCATTTTTTTCTTGACTCAGTATGTCAGTCCTATCTTAGAAAGAGTTCTTATGTAATAGTTTCAGGTGTTAAAGCTTCTTTACCAGAACAAAAATATCCTCCAAGTCATGCACAGGAAGGTCAGCTCCAGCATGTACCACCGTCAGGACTGCCGTAGCACTGTCATAGCGGGGTGCTTCACAGCCCCTCCTCACACCAGCAATCTTCTGTCTACACGGTCCATACAGAGCTAAAACTGCTTGGCTTACTGAAATAAGGGAGATGTCCCTGTGCTTTGAAATGACAGGTAGGGAAACAATTTTCGGCAAATTTCATGACATCTGCTCATAAAGTGAAAGAGCCAGGAGCTGAAATCCAGCCTCTCTCTAGGCTCCATGGCTACAAGGCCGCAATACAGCTGCGATTTCACTTGCATCAAGGAAAGCTCCCACAAGAAAGCGATTCCTTGTATTTCCTGAGAATATGAGAAATGCCCTGGATAGCATAAACACACAGACTAAGATTCCCTTCAGCTCCTGGAAGGTTAGTGTTAGTCCTGGAGCAGTGGCAAATGTGAGCTCCAGTGTTGAAGGAAAGTAGAGGTTTTATATGGATTCAGAGAGGTGATGGTCAGCCTCTCTGTTGAATATACACTGTAGCACTCAATAACTCTGCCTCTAAAAATCATTGGGCAATAATTATATTCAGAAATAATGAAGCTACTACATTGTGCATTGGCCCCAAAAGAAGAGCTAGCTGAAGAAACAAACCTTCAAGACAGCCAAAGCCACACAAAAAATGCCAATCTATCATCTGAGAAGACAGAGAAAAGCAGCTTCTTCCAGTGTGATGGAGTTTTTTGACTGAGGATGCTTCACTGATCTTGAAATATGGAAGTATTTTATCATCACTGAGACTTATGCATCTCTCCAAAAACAGTCAACAGCCAAGTTCCTGCTCACAAAACCAAAATTTTCATCTATGCTTACATTTAGCTAAAAACACCAAAGCACTGAAAAAGTCTCATAGGACCAAACTCATCCACAGAGGTACTGTTAAAAAACTATGACTCCACCAGCAATGAATCTGTCCCATGTTTTTCAGTATGCCATTTACAAGCAATAAACGCTGCTGTCATGATTCCCATAAGATCCCTGATGAGAGAAAAAGATGATGCATTTATACAAAAGCAAACTTTTCTTTCAAAAAGAAACTTTTGACAATTTGCTTTTGACTCCAACGTAATGTAGACAAAGTCATTGCTCTTTCTGAGCTCATATATGTCTTGTGTTTGTCTTGAGGAATCATTTCTCTTCATTCACCTTTTTACTCTGTTTAGGCAACCAGATTAATGTTGTGTGCCTGGAATGGGTGCTTTTCTAGCTTTCATGCTGTGAAGCTAGCAGCTCGAATAATAGCAGGAATCCATCCAAATGGGAAGAGGCTTTATTTCTCACCAGTCTTCCTGACCCCTCTAGAAGCCACATTTCTTCCCTTTTATTTGTCCCCTTTTCCCCTTTTCTTTCCCTGATTCCAATTACCCTTTAGCTAAGAAGCATCCGATGATATTACTGTCGCCTTCTGCCATCTATAAAGAGCAGCCAGTTGCTTTTATCCCGATAAACATTTATATTAGACTGAGGCAAACAAGGAGCAACCCAGTGAGGCTTTCTTGTGAGAGATTAATCTATCTGTGCTTCTTCTGTAGGAGCTGCAGCTCACCGCTCCTGTGGAAGATGCTAGACAGTCTCAAATTGGTCAAGAGTGGGCTTAATGGTTCTCCAGCCATCCTCCTTGGTGACTGCTGGCAGGAGGCAGAGCTAGCAAATGGACAATGTGGTCAGGATGCTAGGGGTTACCATGTGCTCCCAGCTGCCTTGGGAAACCCTCCAGCCCACCCAGGGCCATGGAAAAATTAGAAGAATCTTGAGCTTCTGGCTGTGGTGACAAATCTCTGAAGACCTCCAGCTATAACCCTGGTGTTGCCAGTTCTAGCTTTTTTTTGAACTTAGGTGACCAGGGGCCCTCTCCTGCTGAAGTTAAGCTGGCTGTAAATCCTCGTTCAGTTGGAGATGCCAAACTGGGACAGCGCTGGCTTCACAGCTGGCTAATGGAAAGTGGTGTGTCTGATCCTTGTGGATGGCTTAGAGATGCTCCTGTGTCTGGCTGCAACTCCTGCCTTTTCACACCCCTGACACTTTGACTTGCACTAATTGCTGAGCGGCTCCAGTATCAGCCTGCAAGTTTTTTTACACAAGATGCTAGTCTTTGGGTAGCAGAAGTGCCATAAATGAAAGTTAACAGGCAGATATGAAATTAAGTTTTCTCCCTCTCTCTTTCTCTTTGGCTCTCTGTCCTTTAGTGCAGTATCAGTTTGCAGGAGATTAATTTTATGTAAAGTTTTACATTTCAGATTGTGATCAGCATTTTTTTTCCCTTGGTTGGCTCTGAGAAAACATATATTCAAGTTTTAGAATTCATCATGTCTGATTAATGATGTGTATATAGAGCTTCCTGTATCATCTTCCTTCTTTTGGTCTTTTTTATTCAGTTGTTTGCTGTACTCCAACCCTGCGGATAGATGGTTCTGCAGTGATAAATGTAAAGTTTGCATAAGCCATGTAACAGCAGGACAGCCTATTATCACTGTACATTTTCCATGGCTGTGCAAACCTCTGTAGGCTATTTTATTGCTAATAGATCCACAGAGAAACAGTAGTGATTTTATGACTCTTTTTAAAATGGAAATTCATGTTTGAGAAATACAACTGGGAGGAAACAGATGTAAACCACTTAAGCATTTGCAGAAAATTGAGATGCACACTCTTATTTACAGACCCACATCGCCTCCATCGTTTTATTTTCAAAATTAAAATAAGCAATCTGTTTGCCATGGGAAATGAGGAACTGTAAACTTGTTGTTTTTCCTTTACAAAGCAATGGCCAGCGTCACTGTCTCTGTGCTTAATGGCATTGGAGAAAAGGGATGACAATTCCCCCCCCTAGATTTTATTGTCTGTAACAAGTTCCCTTTGTAATCTGTGTAAGAGATATGCAAGTGGGAAAGATTCTAGCATAACCATGTGTCTGAATTCACATTATGTTATAAAAGCTAAAATGATTGCCCAACCTATTATAAGGTTTTACCCAAGTATTTAAAGCTATTGGAAAATCGATTTTAAAACTTTAATAGCAAACAATTGCAAAGCATTTACACTCATGTCAGACTGCTAGTGTGCTCATTGCCTACACCAGCAGAAAATATTTCTTTCTTCTTACATGGTTTAGATTACTGATTTTGAGGGCCAAACATCCCATTGGAAAATTATTATAAAATACCCCTATAAGTTCTGTACAAAACGTGAACTCATTAAATCACCTGTCAAAAAAAGACAGCATTTAACATTTATTAGTTATAATAATACTTTGTGCTGATCTACAGCCCTGCATCCATGGAGACTGGAGCTGTACACCCTCTTATCCCTCTCATCCCTCTCTTAAGAAAAGGGTGTTGTATATACTTTACAAATAGCTAACCAGGGACACAGAGCTTTATGTAGGCTTGGATCTATGTCATGGCACCGCTGAGAGCTGAAGGTTGGAAGAGCACCCAGTCAGTCCTTTACTCCTCAGTAGTCACCACCATGCATATATTTTCTCAGCCATGTATTTCTGAATTATTGCTTGTCTTCCAGGAAAGTAAGGGGGCTGTGGTGTTGAAGTACTTAAAAGGGACTCACAATATACCATTACATCTGAAGAAGGCCACTGAGCACTGTAAAAAGCTCTACTTTCAACAACCTCTGATGTGGGGAATGTGAGAAAAAAAATAGTCTAAGCACCAACTGATAAATGAAGAGATAGAAAATCCCCTCCTCTTAGGTACTGGCATGGTGAATGTTATATGAGAACTATGTCTCATAGGAAACAATTTTAGCAATGTCCCATGACAGCCAGGTGTATACCTACAATAAACACTTCCCTGCAGCAACAGCTCCAAGCCCTGGCAGGTAGGAACTGCAAACGCCTCTTCGTCATAACTCCCTGCTGAAAGCTGGCCTCAAAGCTCAGAAGAAGCCAGGTCCTTCTCCTTTGCAGCTACTCCGGTAGCCACCTGGACACTGTTTTCTTTAAGAAGACCTCAAAATTCTGATGAAGGATCTGGGAAGAAGGTGGAGGACATGACTGAGATGCCCCACGTGGGCATCCTCCTGCACCATAAGAAGAAGAAAAGGAAAGGAGAGATGCTTTTATTAAGGACAAAGCCACCAGTGCGCCTGGATCTTGTCAGCACAGCTTGCAAGTTGGAGAGGAGCAGAAGGAGCCAAAGAGAGTAGAGCTGGCAGTTTAAAATGCCCAGGGAGCAAGGATGCATGCTCTGAGAGAGCAAACTGAGGAGAAAGAAAAATCAGGTGTCAGTAAAGAATGGCCTGGGGAACTGGGGAATCAAAACAGCGGAGATGGGAGAGCTCCCATAAAGAGCAAAGCCAGACACTAATTCCACTTTTGGGAGGAAAAACTAAGACACATATTGCATTAAAGAGAGCTAACAACACAGACTGCCTTCCCTAATGTTATTCTTCCATGCAAGTGGTTTCCATAGTGATGTCGCTTGATTGCAAGCAAGAGAGGAGATGGCCACAAGGCAATCTCTGCTAGGATGCTGTTCACACCATGAAAAAGCACGAGACCTCGAATCACTTTGAGAAAAAAACCCGCACTGCAGTTGCTCAGTCCCTGAAGTGTGGCTGGGAAGGGAAGGGTTGAGCAGTCTTGTCCTACCCCCAGGCAGAGCAGGGAGACTTTCCCTCTCCAGCCTGGTAAGCCTGCAGAAAGCAAAACCTCTTGCTGACCCCGCTACATCTGCCATCAATGGGCCCACTGCATCCCAGCCCTTGGGGCAACCATTCAGAAAATGTTCTTCAGCCCTCCAGACCATCGCGAACACAGCAAGGAGTGACACTGGTAAGCTGGAAGACCCGATGAAATTTCACACAAAAATTGAAGTGAAAGAATTCTTTCTTATACTTTCCTACACTTCACTCAACACTGATTAGTACATTAAAGAGCTTTATTGACCCCTGGCAGTTAAATGGAAAGCTTTCTTGTTGTAGCACTGAAAGAAGGGACAGATTTTCCAACAGCTGTCTAATATCTCTGTCAACATGGAAATGAAATAGATTTAAGGACCTCGGAAAAGCATCCGAACATTTAGTGCCCAGTAATAATGAATTCCAATTTTCACTCGCAGAAACTGGAATTACTCTCAGTCTGTTCTACCAGCTTTCTAACTAAACATCTGGCACAATTTTATTTTTAGAACAAAAATAATCTAAAAGCAGGCTACTAGCTGACCGTCTCTTTATTAACCCACATACAGAGGCACAGTGTTTGAAAAATGCTAGTGTGAACCTGTGTGTCATGTTCAGGCCTGCAGGGAAAAAAAGGGTAACAATAAATAGCCAAATAACAGAATAAATGAGGGTCAGTTTCACTGGGATTTGTGAGACACACCGAAACCCTTCAGATCCGTGTACAGCAGTGCTCAGATCAATGGACAAGGTAAAAAAACATCACAGTGTTTCCATCCTCCAGCTGCACACAGCACTCTTTTCTCTTAGGTTAAAGCACTGAGATAAAGAAAGATCAAGCAAACGTAGCCCGAGGACCTGTGAACAGATGTCTGCTCCTTTCCTTGGTCCAGCCCAGCCTGCTACAGTTCATATCTTAAAACCAACAACAAGATTAAGCAATTATTCCCTATACACTTTTTATTGTTGTCCAATAAAGCAGCATCTAAAATAATAGCTTTTCTCCTGCCACCCAAGGTTGAGTACTGCAGAAAAATGTGTTGAAACTGATTAGGTTAGAGAGATAGGTCTGCATAAATAATTGCTGAAAGTCAACTAAGTCAAAATAATAATAGCAGAGAAAATTAACTTTCAGATAGAAAAGCTACCTTCCTATGCTCTCATTTGTATACTGAAGACTAATTCAGCAAATGAAGAATACAATTCTTGGGACAAAGCAGGTAACCCATGGATTCATGGTGATAGCTGTCACAAAAAGCAGGTCTACCCTGAGATCAATTGGCCTCAAAAAGATTTAAATTCACTATTATTTTTATTTTTATTATCATTATTATTACCATTATTATCATGGAAACATGTTCAGATTTATACAACTTTTCTTGGTTGTTTTGCCCTGTATGTCAGCAGGGGAGCCTAGATTTACAGATAATTAGGTGGAATACTTGAAGCAATTCAAGATTTCCTTTCATACAGTTGAAAGGTGCATTTCATTTCCTGAATTTTTTTTTTTTTGGCTCCTATCTGTCATCAGTTACTTTCCTCGAAACCGGCACACTGTACAGAATGGATTTCTTCTTCAATTAATATCGCTGTAGTTGTTAAAGATCACCACTTCTCTGTGCAGTCAACAACAATTTGAATGTGGAAGCCTTCATGACAATCCTCCCTCTCACAGGAGAGGAAATACCTTGGGTCAGTATCTCATCCCTTCAAGGTCTCTCTCCTTGGTCTTGAAATAGTATTTATAGCCCCATTTGTCTTGTCAGTACCATTCCCTCTTCACAAGAAGGAGCCAGTTCAGAGTAATCATTACCACCATGTTTTATGCAGGAGTCTACATCTAATAGCAAATACTCCTCTTGCGCCAAGTTGATGAGATCAGTGCTGTGTCTGCTGAGCACTTCTGCTGTCTCTGCCTAGCTCATTCGGCATGGCCTACTGGTCTCCTTTTCTATTTTTTCTTCAATTTTTGTATTACTATTCCAGAAATGGATATGTTTCAAGTAATCTGACAGGTTCTCTCTCCTTCTTGACTATTTTATTATTTTCAGTGAAATGCATTTTGTATGGCTTCTTTTGCTCATCATCATAAACACCAAAGTAGTACATTTTTCCTGGCAAGTGAAGGAAGTCTGACATTTCTGTATTCAGGACTGAATGTAAGTTAAATAATGTTGTGCTGATCCACTGTAAAAACAAGCAAAGCATGCAAAACCTGCCCCAAAATCTGACATCTCACAAAGTAGCTTTCCTACCAACCATTAGGTTGCAGTTGAAGGTATAGTGCATCAATTTTAACCCTAGTAAAAGTCTTATACTTCCAGATGAGCAAACGTATGACTCCTTATCTACAAGTAGCAAAAGAATTTCTGTATTTTCATTCACATGCAGAACTTAATTTGGGCAGCATGCATCTGATGAACTTGCAGGACTTGTGAGGCGTATCAGTACTGAACTTGTAAAGTTTTCATTTTGAAGAGTGCTTCTGCATGATATACTGAACCTGAAGTTACAGAGCATGTGGCTGAAGGCAAACTTTTAGGGATTCTGCAAATGACCTAACCACAGACTGCAAGCATGAAAATGGAGAAGTAGTCCCAGAACACTTTTTAGCACATAAGAAACTTGGAAAGATACAGCTAGCATGGAAAATGTGAATAGTTATGAACATTTTTTACATGTGGTTCCCCATCATCATCCCCATACCCACCCTGACTGCTAAGGGTGGCTCCTGGATTTGGCGAAATCTATGGTTTTCATCCCTCCGTGTTGATGGAAACTGTTGCCTAATACAACAAAGAGATAAAGTTGACTTGAGGTAGATCTTGAGGTTAATGAAGTCCTTTACTTGCCATCATACACCCCATTGCAGACGCTCCCTACTTTATCACAGTCATCATGTTTTTCTTAAAGTCTTGTAGTCTTCTTTAGCTTGTAGCTCCCCCCTCAAAGATTTAAGTCCTTATAGTTTCAAAGGAAGGTGTGAAAATGTGACAAAGGCAACCAAAAACCAAAAGGTAAAACATAAGAGAACTGAGAATATGTACGTATGCTGTAAATCTCGGGAATATTAAGGAATCTCACTATTATTAAAACTGCATAAAAGGAAATTCTTATGAGTTTAGAAACCTCAGTCATCAATTTTGGAATGCCTGGAGTTGGCAATACTGTGTGCTTTCTTACAGAGATTCACCAAGCACTGCACACCACAAGGCTTCCTGTATCCTGGAGGTTTAAAATATGCAAGAGCATCCTGTTCCTATTGGATGCCCAATATTCATATCTGAAATCATGTTTTGGGCACAAAAGAGAAATTAATAACCCATCACTCACCATTTTCTGTGGTAATTAAGGAGTTGCACTAAACTGAGCATTGCAAATTTTCCATGTGCCAATTTGCTGCCACTTTTTAGTACACTAGCTGAGAAGTCCAGAAATCAAAGAGATGCAGCAACTTCAAACACGAATACCTAGATCTGTGCTGTTCTGAATGAAAATGGACACAGAAATGAACATTAACATTTTTCTCTATAGACTGCTTCACACAGGCATGTTTGATGCTTTCCTCTACTGAGGCTGAAGCTGGGATTAGGTAATGAATAAACATGTCTCACTGAAACAACTTTGACATTTCAACTAAGTTTACACATTAATTAAGATAAGATTGTCGTAGCCCCCCCAAAAAAGGAGCAGAAATTTGAGAGAACCTGGTGGCTGAAGTATAGTATAAAAAAGCTGTATGAACACTTTGTTAAATGCACAGATTTAACCCTGCTGTTTTGCTCCTAATCATTATTAATTGCCTCCAGTGGTGGACATTAATTTCCCTATTGCAGCAACATGCATCTTGACTTTGGGCATATCCTAATATATCAAGTGGGACAGGTGATATAATTCAGCTGGTCACAGCTGGAAAGAAGACAGCCACCCACATGCAAGCAGTCTGTCAGCCTTAGTTACGCTGCAGACACCACCACAGCCTCCATAACAACATTGTACATTTATCTCTGGGGATAACTTTACAAGAAGTATAGCCGATCAGTTCATCCTATTTAATCTGCTGTTGTCTTAGCAGGAATAAGAATGCTTTAACCTGGGCTTTAGCTCCGAATTTTGTGGGGGGAAGAGCTTGCACACGTGGCTGGACAGCTCTGCAGAAGAGCCTGGCCCTCTCCTGGTCTCTAGAAAGGGAGTGGGGAGGATGTCCCAAAACAGGGCATGTCCCAGTAGCCAAAAGTCCAGTGCCACCATCTGGACTGTGAGAGATTTGCATTCACATCTCTGAAGTACCCGATTCAGACTGGAATCTGCTTCCCAAGTATTTTATTTGTAGGTTCACATAATGATCACTGAGCCGGAGAAACAATCCCAGTAAATTAAGTGTTTCTTTCATGTGGACAAGGGCAGGAGAAGCGGACATGGCTCCACCTTGGAAGAGGCTGGTGGGGAGAGCCCTCTGTTTGACGGCAAAAGATGCAGCTGCGCATGCCTGCTCAGCCCACAGTCCTGGTGGGAGGAGGACGGGCCTCGCTCTCTGCTTTGGAGCAGAAGTTTCCACTCTGGACTCGGGAGGCACATACGTTTCCACAAGAAGTTTCTGCGTTTGATGATGGCACATATCCAGGTGAAGAATGTTTCCTTGGAAAAAAAGCCTTGCCCAAGTGTCCTGATTATAGAGTTAATTAAACATGCAAATTACTGCTAGCTCAGAGTTCCTTTCCTGGCATGCCCCATAACTCCACCTCAGCAGCCGTTATGTTGTATGCACTGAATTTAAGCTAGAAGATAAAGGAAGGTTGAGGAAATAAAAAACTGCATTAAAGGATTTTGGGATTTGTCCCAGAGGAAAGATAAGGGTTTAAACTAAGCAGGACCAGGTTCCACAGTTGCCTTTCTTAACTGTAATTAACTCTAATTTTTCAGTGTTGCAATTACCTTTATTTGTAGCAACCAGCAAAGGATTAGCCATGGAGCTGTTTAGCACTTTGTTTAATAAGTATGCACAAGTTTGGCTGCTTGTCCTAACCATTGTCCAAATGCGCAAAAATCATTTGTCCCAAAAAAAGGAGGAAATTTAGGATGATGAAAATTTCTGGAACGATATCTTCCATTTCAAAATTTTCAGTGAATTGTGAAAGCACCTTTCCAAAAGGAATTCTTTTTTTAATATAAAATGACAAATGTATTTTTGGAACCTGAGTCTCGCGCTCCATTTGATGAGGCTTTAAGGCAGTTCTTATTCAGACCAGCTTGGTGATTCCTGGTAACTACTTTGCTCTTGAGTTCACCGCCATAAAAGTGAAGTGCAAGAGTTTAAAAAAGCAACTCAGTTATTTAACAGAACAAGTCCTGTTGTAATAGCCCAGCATGAACTTGATGGGTCTTCTTTCTGGTTCTTAGTTCTCGTGCCTTTCAAATTATCCTAATCGTATAGGTGTTATCCTGCAAATTCTTGCTGCATTTCGCAGATATGCCTTATCATCCATGGATCGCACCATAGAAGTGTAGTTGTTTAATGAATCAGAACATTGAGGTGAAACTAGTTCTTAGCATCTTAGCATGTAATAACATTTTACATTGGGCCTAAAAGCATTGTATAGTGTGTTTTTAAATGTTCAATGGTTAAGTGTGATGCATTTAACCTAGCTGAAAATCATAAGCACTAAAGATAAAGGAAAAATATGTTTACGTGGCTTTGAAAGGGTTTAATTCTTCACCATGTCTGTGAATTATTCCATACCAGGTCTCCCAAACGATATCTTGATAATTAGATCTCCATTTCTTTAAAGGTGACATTCTGTCCTGACAGCATCTAAATTATGTTGTTTTCTTTTTCTGTTGGGACAACACATTGTCAAAGTAAATCACAGTGTGGCACACTCTGCCTCCTGACTTGGATCCCCTCCTTTTCCCACAGAAAAGCCCGGGCTGTGGCTGGGTGGTGAGCCGGCCCTGATCAGCTACCGCAGGCATCCCGGGCTGTGTTTACCTCTTTCTCATTCCCCAGCTTTGTTGGAAGGAGCCGGCATTCCTCCCGCAGCAGATGGGTCTGGCTCCTCATCTACTTGACCCCTCTCAGCCTTCCTTGGAAAACTCTGCCCGCTTAGCTGTGGACAGCTTTATATTTCATCTGGACTGGCACCTGGTTTGGAGGTCTGGAACATGGTGTTTATGCTTGTCTTGTCTTTTTTTACCACTTGTAAGGCATGCTGTTTTACTACCCAGGAACCAAGTGAAGGCTTTAGTAGGGGAGAGATTTGCTACAAAATCCAACAGGGAAGGAAAACAATCCTGGATATGCTGCAGTTGCTGTCATGAACTTACACGAGATGTTTTTTGTTATCTAAGCAGCAGGAGTGTTTGGGTTAAGCTGCCAGTGCCACTCTGTCACAAATCTCTCTGCCAACCTGTGAATCAGACACTCACGATCAAAACGGGTCAATTAAACTCTTGGGTTGCCTGTTTTGGATGGCTTGGCTGAACAGCCTTGTTTTAGCTAGAACTGTTATTTATGAGTTATCGCAGGAAGATTCCAGTGTTATGATCACTGTTGTTAACACGAGTTTAAAGGAACAAAGGCTTTGTACTAAAAAGGAAGCAGTAAGGAAAAAGCCTTGCACAGTGGTATGTGGGCTGAGCTCCTTACAGCAGTATACATTTCCCTCTTAATTAAAATAGTTAAACTGGGGAACTAGACATTGATGCAATATGTTGTTCCCATTCTGGAAATACATTCACTAAGAGTTAATAAATAATCTATGAATTCTAATCTTTTAAAGTCATTTCAGAGGGATGAAGTCATCTGCTATAATTGTAAATGCAGTACCTCTGCCTTCACTGCATTCAAATGTAAAGGTGAGAAACTGATTAGAGGTGCTGGGTTGCTGGAGATAGATGCCCCAATTTAAATGCCACACCATTTGTTTTTAGCAAATTGAGTCGCTAGAATAATATTTCCTTCTATTGTAAGGCTTTAGCCCTGGATTTCCACCTGCTTATCCCAGGTTTAACTGGGCAAAGGGATTCATTTTCTTCTTACTAACTCTGCAGGGATTGCCTCAATCAATACAGGCTGCCTAGGCAGACAAGCTTTCTCAATCACACAGCACCAGTTACCTGGTGCCAGACCTACGACAGCATCACACTCCAATGTTGACATCTGAGGCAAATCTTGCTGCAGGAGTGCATTTGAAGCTGCTTTTGATAAACGTAGGGGTGTTGTTCTCCTTTGCTTTGCTTTTAACAGGAGCTGAGCTGACTTGCCTCGAAAATCAAGCTTTCTTTGTCCAATTTCAGTCCAATTTCAGAGCCTAAACTGAAAGTACATGGCAGGCTGTAAATCTCCCCAAGTAGTGGGGTGACTATTCATTGCTGAATTTGGTTTCCCATCTCCAGACCACTACCAGACTCGGGGTGGATCATTTAAAACTGGCTTGCAGGTGACTGTGTTGCCCAGCAGTTGCAATCACGACTGCAGCATAGACACTTTCATCTCCGATACCCATGTTTCCGTAACCAGGTTTAATTCTCTTGTCGACAGTCAAATTAGCTGACACGATGCTGTCCGTCAGTGCAGGCAAGGATAAGCCATGTCAAGCTTCAGATTCACTCAGCTCCCATCAGTTGTTTACCTGTGACAAAATGTCACAGTTTGGAGTGTGACTCCCCCTCATCTGTAGCGAGTAGTGAGTTTTAATTGAAATCGCATCATCAAAGGGCTGCAGTCAAGCACTGCTATGTTTCTTGGTGATCACAAGCCCAAAGGGAATGATTTTAATGAAGCAGAGACCCCAGGAACTCACTGGCTGAAGTCCCAACTAAAGGAAAACTCAAGCACACTTGAAGAAATGCTCAGAGCAAAGATCAAACTTCCCTCGCGCCTCCCGGAGCGTAGCAGAAATGTTACTCGCTAGAGATCCAGTCCCGGCTAAACCTAGTGCTGCAGAAATGAAAGACAAGCTGCACCACTTTCCTAGGTCATTCAATACCCTAGCATTTTACGTGAATATCAATGGCAGCATTGTCCAGTGTATACATTATATAGAGACAGTCAAAAATGGTATATCAATGATAGCATCTTTAATAGCCATAAAAATAAAGTGAGGAAGACAGAGGGTGATAAACAAAGAACAGCCTGTATTGATCCATCTGCATCTGGTTTGTTAGATTTCTCATACAGTTCATGAGAACAAAAATCTGTCAGTTCGTTCTCCTTCAAAATAAACTGCTTTCCATTAACAGGCAGTGGATGATCTCATGGGTTTTAAAGAAACATGCAAGAGGGATCCGCAAAAAAGGATATGATGAAGATTATTAGTATAATAATAAATTTCATCAGCCTTGCATCTTGAAACTAGGGCAACTGCACTCAGCAATAATAATAATAATAATAATAATAACAGTCTGAAGCTCTTCTGTGGCTCTGTAACCTCCCTATGTCACTCACTGTTACAGTAGCTTTAAAAGTGGTGCTTAAGCCCATCTGCTAGGAAAATATCACTTGCAATGCTTTAAGTGTGCATTAATCCCAGATCCCATGTGTGGCAGCTTCACGATGGTCCTGCTGTGTCTGAGGACTGTCATGTTCACCTGGCAGAAGATGAAGAGAAGCTCTGGAGTCCCTCTGTGGTCACTTCATGGAGAGCCTGGACTGCAGCTATCCCAGCCAGCCTGCCATGGGCACAACTCACCGTGTATCTCTTCACATCTGGTGAACCATCTACGGAAAACTGATACTTATATAGCAGCCTTGGGGCTGCACCGTAGCCAGCAGGATGGGAGAAAGGCCTGGGAGCAGAGGAGACATGAAAGCTTTATGGTATTTATACAAATACTGGCAGATTGTGTCAGAGCTGCTCCCCCTGGGTGTCCTTTCAGCCTGAGGCAGTACACTCCTTCACCAGCCTGACTGTCCTCCGCCTTGGCTGCCAGGGGCTTCCACGTCTTCAGTGCATGCTCTCTTTAGGTATTGCTCAGCTGGGGTGTGCTGGCACATCCCATGAAACCAATACCTCTTCCTACATTCAAGGTTGCACAGGGAGACAGAGAATGAAAGCACAAATAAAATTGCTTTTTGCCTTCTGATTTTTCACTATGTCCCCTTTTCCAGGAAGAAAGCCTTCCTCTCTTTCTTTCCAGGATCAGATGTCTCAAAAATTCAGTGCCTCAAGAGCTGGAGTAAATCTTTTGCACTTCATTGTATGGCTGCATTGGAGAGGAAGAGGCCACAACCAGAGAAAAGGGACTGAGACACTGTGGAGTTGTTTTTGTTGGTGGAACATCCCTCCATGACTGCAAAGGCCAAGTGAGTGACTAAAGCTGAGGTTGAGCTTACAGTCTACAGTATATGCCGGTTTTGACAGATTATTATTAGTGTCAGAATCTGTTCGAAGGCAAGTACATAGGGGATTTTGGTATATGTGTATACCTGTGTTCGGTGGGCTCCATGTGCTCACCAGTATGTAAAATATTTTTCCTTTTGAGACCCCAGGTGCTCAAGGCTACATTCCCAGAGCATGTGGGAGGTCTTTCACAGGGCTGCTTTTTCCCTCCACGGAGAGGATGCCTGAGCATTGAGCACACGCTGTTTACCTTCCAGCCATGACACATGCTTACATATTTTGGAGGGGAACAGCAACATTTCTAATAAAGACAGAGCACTAAGCAAACGGCTCAGAAATACTTCCTATTTTCAACTAATTCAAACTGTTGAACATCCTCATTTCTGCTGGGTTTTGAGCATGATGCGTCACATTGCGTTTGGACTTTGCACATCACCTTTGCCCATCTCAGTTCCTGGTTTCCTGAAATATGAACAAACTGACTTATTTTCTTATCAGATTGCCATTTTCCGCCATAGAGGAATAAAGCCCTGTTATGGACAGCAAGATGCAAATAGATTCTAGAAATGCGCTGCTGCCGCAGTTCACCAGCTCCTTAAATTCCAGTTACTTCACTTTGTTTTCCCAAGGAAGTATCATTGAAGCCACTACTGGTTTAAACTCTTTTCCAAAGAGTGTGAGATGAGCAGAGGAGCATCATCTGCTAAGCAAGGTTACCTTCTAAGAAAGGTGTGACGGCATCCAAACTGCCTGCTGTCCCAGACCCGTGCTGACTCCTAAACCATGCCATGGGGCTGATTGAGGGAGAGCTCGTTGGCCCAGGTCAGGAACACGCTGACAACCTCATGGAGCAGGCAGCTGCCTTCCAGCACCGAGGAATGGGTCCAGCTAGTGCTATGGAGAGACACATTATCTGGTACAGCTTGCATTGCTCCGTGCCTCCTCAGCTCCCCGGTGTATTTTAGATGCTACCGTACAGTGTGTTTTAATATAGCTCCCAGCATAGCTTCAAGGAGGGAGGCAGAGGAGTGTCGAGCAATATTGTTATAAACAAGCCTTTAACTCAGTATCATTGTTTGACAGATTTGAGTTCT
This sequence comes from Nipponia nippon, assembly GCF_047370975.1. NCBI lineage: Eukaryota > Metazoa > Chordata > Aves > Pelecaniformes > Threskiornithidae > Nipponia > Nipponia nippon. Next base: position 130,542,454 of record NW_028262290.1, read on the forward strand.
TGGTCTTGCTTGTTTACACATAAGCAGACACACAAGCATACATACACACACTTAAATAACCTCTGTAGTTTAAAGCTCCGTTACTCCCTTTGTCCTTGTATCCTTTCCTCTAATGTTTATGACCCACTTTCAAAGGCATGCGCTGGTATCTGATGATCTGTGTCTTTTCAAGTCTGCATGCAGACATGCAATCTCACTGTCTGGGTAATGCTTCCAACGGACAGCCTTCCAACAGACTCACTTTCCTCTTCCCTCCTTTGCCCCCTTCCCACGGATAAAAATGACTGATGAAGCCCATTACTTATCTATCAGATAATAGATCTACTTTGACATAGATTCCTTATAAAACTCTCTCTTTGCAAAATTTGTTCTGGACGTCAAAGAGGCATTGGGCTAAAACATTGCTTTTGTTGGGGGGTTAATTTAGCATTTAAATTCTTTTTCTCTATTGACTTCTTTTGTGGAAAATTGGTCCCCTATGTACAGCAGAATTTAGCTGATCCATACTTTTGTGATAAAGGAAAAATGCAGCATTACAGTAAAAAAATTCTCCCTGTAATGCTGACAGCATAATGGCTTGTAGACATGATTAAGGTGCATAGAGCAATATCCTGACACCCAAACCAGGAAAAGATGGTGCTGCGAAAAGGGATTTAGTTACTTTTTGTTAGTACTAGAGCATTGCCAGTGATTAGGAGAGAGAAGCAACTGTGCTTTGTAGCCTTGGCCACATTTCAAAGGACTATGCCCTACTACACTAAGTACAGAACGGTTCAAGCCCTGAAAAAATGCAAATCAACTGCAAAAGGCTCAATTAATTTCTGCGTTCAGGGCCATGCTTCTGCCCTGCCCCAGCAGTGCTGTGAATCTGTTTGCACACTGTGTTTTCCAGCTGCATTGTATCCTTGCAAGTGCATCCAAACCCAGAGAAACTCAGATTTCTTGATCAGTTCACAACGCATTTTTGACAAAGGGAAAGATGCTCCCAGATGAACTTCCAGGACTCCAAACCCAGGCCAACATTTCTAACACAAGGAATTTCCAGACCCTGCAAGCCACAAGATCTGGAGTTACAGCAGTCGTTGCAGGGCCTGGTTATCAGACAGACAGCTTCACGCAACCCAGTAGGTGAAAAACTCCCACCCGCTTTGTCCACCACACCAGAACACAGAGCAGAACAGCTCTGAGGGGGCCGCGGGGGGCTGTACACCAACATTGCCCCCCCTCACCCTTCCCTCATGCCTCCAAAGCACTCCCGCTGCTCTCAGTGTATCGGCATCCGCACGGGGAGAGCCTGGCTGGGTGATGGGTGCACACGTGCTGCTTCCAGCAGGGACATAGATCTGCAGCTCTGCTGGGTGCCTGGCTCTTCGAGAGCTTTGCAGGGGCATTTATTTTACATTCCTTTTTCCTACAGACTTGATGTGCCTTCTCCCCGGGGGCTGTGAGGAGTAGCAAGGAAGAGAATGGCAGCGGCTGTTTGGTTTACATCCTTGAGGGGGATGTATAGCTTACTACAGTTTCCAATTTGGCAGAGCTCCCAGAAATAGCTCTTGCAGAAATATATATTCCTGAAATGACCTAAAAATAACCCAGTGGCAACCCGAAGTGTATATAAAGTTGGAAAATAAAGATATAGAAGGTATAAAACATGCTGCTCTGCCTGCATCTGTGTCCCAGAGAGCACCTTTATGGTGGTGTTATTCCAGCCCCAGGCTTCATGTCATGCCTCATCCGCCCACCGTGACACTCTGCTCCTGGTTTGAAGGACTTGCCTTGAAAGCAGCAGAAAGATTGGTACTGCCTGGGTTGGATCGAGAGGCAGCCATGCCTTTGGAGAACATTTTACGTGGGCGTATGAAATGAGCTCCTCATGAGATATAAGGTCTCCTTGGAACAGGGAGGTTGAACTGAGGGGAAGGGCATGGTTTGCCCCAGACTGGCAGGACCTCTTCCAATGCCTCAAGCAGAGGTCGAGTGTGTTGGCAGCACCGTGTGGAGCAGAAACCAGGGCTCTCCGCTCCCCGTCCAAGGACCACTACTCTTCACAAATGTTATAAAGCACTCAAAGTGAAAAAAAAAAAAAACCCACAGCTCCTCTCATATGCCATTAGTTTTAATATTACCTGCTATACAGAAATAGAGTTAAATTATCTTCAGCAGGTTTATCTCCATTTTTAACAGCAGTGTCTGAGAGTCAGCAGAGTCCTTCACAAATCCCATATCCAAAATGAATATATGAATATATTGAGAAATTAGCATGAAATGGACAATATGGCAAACTTATTTCACATCTCCAGATAAAGACAAATGAAAATCAAGAATCTCTGCAGCATCCTGAAAAAAACCCAGTGTCTTATTGAATAAATTACACTTGAAAAGTCAGCAGTGTTTTTTTAATGGGCAAAGGTTGATTTTCAGGACCAGAAGCCTGAACCAGCAAAGTACCTGCTTCCATCTGCCTCATTCTGAGAGCTCTTCACAGCAGAGCTGAGTAAATAATTCACAGTAGATAATTTACCCACAAAAAAGCTTTCTTTTTTCACTTACTGAATGTCAGTACCTTGATTGTGTCTTCCTCTAATTTATTTGTAATTCAAATTTACTTGTCCAATTTATTATCTTTCTTCTTTCCTAACAGGTCAGATAGATAGACTGTGAAGGGTCTGCTACAAGTATTTCAACCTGCCTGCTCGAAAGAGGGCTGAGTTCATCATGAGTGGTATCACACAGGATTGCTTTTTTCCTCCATTTGCAGGAATGCAAATTTTGTGGTCAGGGGAAGAGCTCTGGGTTGATAACATAAATTTTATCCTGCTGGAGGGATTTTCCTCAAAGCTTCAGCCCTGGAAAGGTGGTTGTACCACAAGCTCTGCTGTCTATGTGCAGAGCCGAAATTAAATCTTCTTTTTATTACATTCACTTGAAATAACATCACCTGCATCCCCAGGCTGGGTTGCCAATGGCACAATCAAAACCTCATTCAGTTGCTTTTGTGCCCTGGCTGTAGAAAGATTTCCCGAGGAACTGGGACCCCCACTGTGTAAAGCAGCGTCCCTTTTAAACGTGCTAATTGCAGAGCACAGAATGAAGAGAAATGGTCACAGCAGTGGTGGATGAAGAATTTTTGTCCCTCATTAGGCAAGTTTAAGCTCGAGGCTCTGGTAGAGCTTTGTCATCTCAGCCTAGCACTTCTGCTATATGGCAGTATTCGAGCGTGCAAACTTCAAATGGGCTTTCCACGGGCATTCATGCAAGCCAGGCTCCATCACTCTAATGTCTGCAGAAAGCAAACAGAAAAGAAGTGGAAGTCTGGGCAAAGGGAATCCATTTTCAAACCACCAGCAACACAAGTCCACTTAATGTAATCCCTGTCCTGGCCCCTGGATGTGAGAGAAACAAGAAACAAGTCAGCATCAGCTAGCCAGGTCTTGGGTAGGATGCTAGCTCTTAATGGGTGTTTGCTACTATTCACACTGCTGCTTACCTTTCTTCCTTCAAGTTACATAGTCAGATATAACCAGTGAATATATTCATGAGAATTTGAGCAGAAAATGGGTTTTAGAGTTAAAGTGAGGCTTTAACTAGAGAGCTACGTAACCTTTTCGAGAAATGACCACATCAAATAGCATTTTTGTAATTGTTTCACTGTAAAACCCAATAAAAATTAGGAAAAACTTGGGAAGGCTCATTATCGTTTTCATTCATCTTCCCCCCTTCATTCACTTGTTTGCTTGTATGGGTGTATGAGGGGTGAGGTATATGTGTACATGGTTTGGGTTTGTGCTTGAAATCCCAGTGGTTTCATAGCCATTTTCCCATGTTTGTGGGCTCTGCCCCATGGGTCGATGAAAACCCTTCTGGAGGGCTGAAGGCATCCAGGTGTGGATAGGCAGAGGTAAAAGCCACACATGGCCAAAACATCAGCTCCAGTTTTGTCCGAAATCCCAAATGAAGGGCTCATTTCTGTTGGGCTGACAACAGTGCTCCCGGCTCCAGCAGCAATTGCCTCTGAAACCCATAGGAATGTTTTCCTCTCATTTTGGTCTTCATTTTCATGGGCCCTTGCACTTCTCAGCCCTGATCTTAGGTGAGAAGAAAGCACCAAAGTAATGCAAGAAGGCTGCGCAGAGGAAAGCAGGGCAGAGTCCCTGCAGAAGACAAATGTCACGACACCCCAAACCTGCCTGGTGCAATGGTATTGCCGAGCGAGCATCCCCACCTGCCATGGTCCTGCCAGCCTCTGGGGCAGCACAGCCTCAGTTGCATCGCATCAAGGGCAAGGACATGAAATATTCACATGCCCACGCACCAGACCCAGCAGGCCATGGGGTCCCAGCCATGCTCCCTGAGACCTCAGCAGAAAGACTCCTCCATAAGCCATTTCTTCCTGACGTAAAGGGGGGCCGGCTGCCTCCGGCCAGCTGACTGGCAGCCATGAGGCTCTTAATGAGCATCTCTCCCCCTTGGCAGTGCTGGCTGAAGGAGACCTCAGCTGGGAGGGAGAGCTGTGTTATCAGGCTGAATTACCCTGAGTTATTCTTTGCGTGTCTAAAAAGACATAGCTGCTATTTAGAAAAGCTCATAAACCAACAGTGCATCCAGCATATAAAAGGTGGAGGGAAAAAAAAAGCAGCACAGCATGAACCTATATTTTAAAATAAATTTCATTTATCCCAATTGCCCCTTTTCTGAACGACTAATAGAACAAACCTTCATGGTAAAAGCTGAGGAGGGACAGGAAGAAACCAAGGCCCTGTGGATAATTCAGGAGTGATATGCTGTGCATGAGAAATGGTACTGAAAAATGCATGAAAGCCGTTTTGTTAAAAAAATGGACTGTGGTAATGCTGGCTTCTTTGGAAGAATCAAGAGTAATAAATAGAAAGAAGCAAGACGGCAAAAAGCCTGAAACTGAGAGCAGAAAGCTCTCAAAAACCTGACTGGGCTGGAAAAGAGGAGGCACTGGAAGCTTTCAGAGAGGAGTGGATGAGCTACGAGGACATACTTGAAGAGGACCCCACGTTTTGCACGTGGCTGGGGTCAGAGCACACAAGGAGGCTGTGGTCACCAACACAAGTGAGGATTTTTGCTCTGGGGGAGAAAGAAGGAAAAGTCAGGTCTAGAAAAGCCATAGCAGGAAGGAGTGCGACGGCCAGCTCCTCTTCCTCACGATGGCCGGCCCTGAGCTGCCGCAAAGGGGAATGACGGCTGGAAGTCAGTGCCGCAGCCTCCAGGAATGAAGACATACCGCCAAAGCACAGCCTGCCCGAGATGAGTGTGACACCGGTTTTGTGTGACTGTCATACTCGGACTGGTGTCCAGGAGCTGGAGATTATTATAACAATGACATGGCAGCGGATTGAATTTCCTCAGTGGCAAAGGTGAGCAGGAGAGACTGGGGATGAGTGTGCTCGGTGTCAGCTCGAGTGAGCAGCGGTGCTCCCCGGTATAATAAATGCCAGCCTTCACCCCACTCCATGTTTTATTTTTTAACCACAAAAAATACATCGCTTGCAACACACAGGGTGACCAAATCGATGCAGGGGCTACACCTGGAACCCAAAGAACACAGGGATTCAGCCAGGAAAAAAATGATTTCATTTGCAGCTACGTCTATAAAGCAAGATTGAGGATGTCATTAGGCATCGGGCACTGCCCGTCTGGTGAAGTGTTTCCTGAGCCTGTAGGTAGACTCCGAGGAAAGTGAACTGGGTAATTGCCTTTCCTGGGGCATCAAACACAGGGATGGGGCTCAGGGCAGAGATAGTAATGAAAATTGAGTGCCACACTGCCTGCCCGGTTATTTAGCAGGTGTGTGTGTTGTGTGTGTGTGAGTGTGTCTCTGTGCACACCTTTAATTAGCCTAGAAATCAAATGGCTGCATCAGAGTCTCTCTCTCGTGATTTTTAAAGGACGCCTCTGTTGTGTATTTTACTGGCAGATTTATAAAGGAGCTGGGAAACAGCGGGGGTGTGCCCAGCACTGAAGCCTTTTTCCAGGCTTGGGAGGCAAAACATCCCCAAGCAGGAGGGAGGCAGGAGCCCGGGGGAGCCCCCGGCGCATCTCCCTGACCTCCTCCTGGCAGCCACCAGCACAAGAAATGCAATTAGGGCCCGGGTCAGGCCAGCTGATGCCCAGCTGTCAGACCCTGATGGAAATCCTCGAGGCGGGGGGTGAGGGTCTCAGCTGGGTAGAAAAGGTGGATTCAAACCACTCCGGCTCATGCAGGCTTCAGAGTTGCCCCAACCGCTCCAGGACTAAGGTGGGGAGAAGCAGGGCCTTTGCACCAAAATAAATGTAGAGCCCTTTGTCATGCCCACATGGCAAAGCAAGATGCTCATTCGAATCCATGAGACTGGCATTTTCTTGTGGCAAGGGACAGAGGGCCTGGCTTGGGAAAACAGGAAGAAATACAGTCAGAATTTCACAGTCTTGGCCAAATGTGGTCACCTACACCCATCACTTTCTCTTCCCAAAGGATCTTCTATGCGCTGGTGGTTGCAGCAGTGTTACCACGTTTCTAAAATATTTTTTGTATAATTGGACCTGGTTAGCATATGATGAAACCAAAGCATGAGCTGACAAGCACAGGACTGACCCTTACGTGTTGGTCATATCTTCCTTCCCCAAGAGATGTGACTAGGAAGAAGGGAAAGTCTCTATAAAGCCCCTGAAACTGGCAAAAATTAGAATTGACTGAAAAGAGGAAATTTTTTGGGAAAATAACAGTGCTAATTGTTTATTTCACAGGAATTCAGGAGGAGAACCAATTTCTTCCCCTTGTATTTCTTTGAATTATGGAGAGGAAATTCCACACAAAATTGTTTTGTTTTCTTCAAAGCTGTTGGTAATTTATGTGTTGATGACTTACGTGTTTCATGTTACAATGTTAGAAGGAAAGGTTGGGTCTTTAAAATATTAAAATCTTTTTGCTTTTTTTTGGCATAAAAATGAATGAATTCTTTGTTCCTTTCATTTTGACATGCTCTATGGAGAGTGTATGCTCAGCAAGTCTAAAAACTTTCGGGACAACCTGTCACAGCCTCTAGGAATAGACTAAATAAGTGTTAACCAAAGCATGAAATATGAAACACAACAACACAAGACAGAATGAAGTGAAACTCTGCTCTGATTTCAAATCATGCATAAACAGATTTCCTTGCAATAAGCACAGCGCCTGATTTTTTTCCATTTCCCTTGTGTTTCGCTTGTGTTATCTTTTTCAGAGGGAAAAAAAAAAAAGTGGCATCTCAAAATATTTAACCTGCTCCAAATGAAAATAATCAAACAGAAACATTTATTTCTGTTATTCTAAGCAGGACCCCATCAAAAATGAACAGAGAAAACTGTTTAGAAAATTGGTACCCATTTGATGTGTACTTTCCACTGCTCTTTCTACCAAAAACCTTGTCCAGTGAGGAGGTACTAATAAACCTCCATGGCCAGCTTTAAAGATGAAGGAACTAAAAGTCAGCGGTTGAGTTCAGGACCGCTTTCCAATAAATATTACCCATCCCTTGAAGAAAAACTCAGTAAAGTATAAAATCTTATAGTACATTTTTTAAAAGGAGATATCCCTTAGCAGCGGTATTGATGCCTTTTATGGACATTTGCAAATTGTACATCTTTTCCAAATTTCCTACAACAAGGATATTTGTGAGAAATAAAAGAGCCTTGGTGAGTGGCTAGTAAGTGAGGTTCTTGCAGTTGCTGCTTTCCAGGTTTCAGTAAATCTCACACCTCAGAATATATTTCAGTCCCTGTTAGATCCTTCCTGCTAGCAGTTGTTGTGTTGCACTGATGTCTTGCTGGAGAAATGTTGGCAGAAAGCATATGATGCTGCTTTTGTAGCAAGTGCAGTTACTTCTGTGGCCCGTGCATTACTTTCAGGTTTTAAGTCAGCCTTACTCAAGAGCTGTCTCCTGAGGGGTTTCCTTCCATTCCCCTGAAACAGTCGGTGTTGCTGATGGCCAGGACTGGAGACAGGGCTGAATGGACCCTTGGCCAGCTCCAATGTGGGAATTCACCGTTTCCTTTATTTTTAGAGTGCACAGTAATATCACCCCAATGCAGATACCCAGCGCTTTGCACCCTGCTTTACGCGTCTCTGCAGTCCTTTGCTGGTGAACCAGCTGTCAGTACACACAGGGTATGGCTGAGATTTGGAAATTCAGTTCATGCTTGTGTGAATTCAAGCAGCTTCCAGTACTATGGAAAGCAGTGACACCTTCCACCCTCCTTCCTGCCTTCCCTGTAAAAACACGCCAAAAATCCCATCGCTTTTGGTCATAGACCTCACTGCAACATAGCTGTGCCTGAAAAAAAAAAAATCACAGATGCACACTCTGCCTTGCAGCTTCAGCTGGGAGAAATGAGAGTCGCAAGCTCTGGAAATAAATCTGCCTCTCGCTCAGCACCAGATAAGCGACAAGTGTTCGTCCATCTGCCGTAAGCAGTCAAACTGTGAGTTCGCTGATGTGATATTATGGTGGCGTAATCAACTGAGGCTTTTTGGACTGTGCCTCATGCCTGTGTGCTGGCTCTCCCACAGCAGCGTCTGGGGCGAGAGGGCCGAGGGGCAGAGGTGCTCCTCAAGACTGGGCTGATGGAGCTGGGTGGCAGCGGCGTGAATGGATGGCTGGAGGGGAGGCACTGCCTGACCGCGTTAGCGCTTTCTGCCAGCAGTGATGACGGAGAAAGCTCTCCGCAGCTGTCCCTCAAATCCCTGTGCCGCATAGTCAAAACCCTTTCTGCTTCACAGCTCATCTGTAGTCACTTGTATCAGTTACCTGCCCCAGCTCTGAACTTCTGCCTTAGCATTTAGGTATCAATCCCTTTTGTCATCACTTTTCCTGCTGGTGTCCTTAAATGGATATGAGATGTGGGTGATGGTAACGCATTCCTTGCAGCATCTGCAGCAGCTGGGCAGTGTGACCTGCACACTGGCAGGGTCCACAGCCGTGGTGGCAAATATTGCCTCTGTCAGCTCAGCTGGTCATGATACCCACAGACAAAGTCACCTCGCTTCCTGAGTCTTCCCAAAAACTTTGCTGCTGGTAGAGGGGCCGAGCAGGGGGAATGCTGTTGTGCCCCATGCTGGCATCACTCAGCATCACTACTACTGTGTTTACCAGACTGGGGCAGCCCGGACGAAGCCTGGCTGAGGGTCCCAGGGCCAGCTTGCTAGTTCAGGGGTGAAGTGGCATGATGCTCAGGAGGAGATGAAAACGATGCTGCATCCACTGAAAAAAGAGACACCAAAGAAAGTGTAGGGAAGATTACACAGAAGTTGTAGCTCATTAAAGGAAAACATGCTGAGATATTTTTATGTTGCTGTTACTTATAAAAGAGCCAGTTAAAACAGCTTATTATGGTAATTACAGCAATGTAAAGAGAGACCTAGCAAAGATTACAGCACTTTAGTACACCATCATCACGGCTTAAGTGAAACATATTTAGGACTCAAACAAGGCATCTCCCATGTGCCTGGGCAGGGGATAAAAGGACCAGAAGATCCCTGCATGAGCTGTTCAGGTGGCTGCAATGTCCCCAGCTTGGCAGAAAAGCTGTTGATGGCTGCTCTTTGTGAAGAGGAGGATTGGCCAGAGGAGGCTGGGGTGTGGGGCTGGCACTGCGCCGTGGCCAGTGCTTGGTGCGCCATGGGGGAGCCAGGGTGGCAGGCAAGAAGGGGCAGAGATGGGCTGTGGGGGACATGGCGCCCAGGCAGGTGATCTTGCGGTGGGCAGGTGGTTTAAAGCTCTCTCCATCACCACCTCCATCACTCTGTCTGGTGCAGAGATCATGAATCAAGAAAGAGGCCGTGAAGACTCATCTCCACCACGTGACCTGGCACCTCTGATAAATCCCCCACTTACACCTCCAGCTTCCAGCAACCAGGAGGAACTGGACCATAGAATTTAATGGCCCTGGTGGGATTTGTCCTCCCTTAATTTTTCCAATCCCTTTCTGATACAGAATTTATGTTTTCATCCCTGAAGGTGGTGTCATCTCAGACTGTGTACTCCTGTGCACCCAGATTTATGCCAGCTTCTAGTTAAAAACTCTCCTTTAACCCTTTACACTATAAGTGCCAAATACTTGGCCCTATTTTGATTTTGGTAGAGCCCATCTCTCCTGGGTAGGCTCCCCCAAGAATTTCCCAAATTCTTAAAAAAAAAATCCAAACTCCTCTTCCCTATAAGTCTCTCAGCTCCTCACAGGTATCTGTATTTCCACACAGCCCTGTGCAGGGAGCGTCTCACAGAACATCACGATGAAGTCTGCAGCCATTTTATTTACTGGCACCCACCGATCTGTCAAATCAGTTACCTAGATGCTTCATGAGGTCTGCCTCCTTCACCACCATCGTGTGTACGGTGGTGAAGTCCTCGCAGCTGTCACAAACCTGGTTTTGCCACCCTGGGCTCAGGAGACAGCTCGTTTCTGGGGTATATATTTCTGGGGACTGCAGTGTGTATAACTTGTATTCCACTTCCACAGGGTCATGGGGATTTTGTCGGTGATGCTCAGTGCAGTACTCTCAAACCCACTCCTCAGCTGGATTTTTACCTGAATATTGCTTTGCTAACAGCTGCTTCGCTTTTCTTTGAATTATTTCTTCATTCACAGTTTTCTGAGGAGCCAGGGCTGGAGAAGCCTGCGGCCATCTCCTCTCCCACAGCTAAACTACTGCTGCAGCCAAGTTCTCCTCACTTGGATTGGCTCCCGCAGTCCCAGGGGCACCCAGTTCAGCATAAACTGTAAATGAGTTGCTGCAGATCATGTTTTCTCATGAAGGAATAACACGCAGATTTGGATTCACACAACCTGATTCCAGTCTCCTAAAAGGAAGCACGGCATCAAACAAAGCATTACTCAGGTTTGGTTGTCAGGTCACAGCGATTTAAGGTATGTGAGAAGCCAGGCTAGCCAACAGCATCCATTTCACCCCTTAGCAAATATCCAGATGGTGCTTGCCATGCTGAGTGGAGCGTCCTTTCTAACCTCAGAGATGTTGCGTGGAGCTCTCCCTCCGTTGCACTAGCTGTAAAGGTGGCACCGAGGAAGCTTGGAAAAGGACAGGAATGCATTTTCTGTCTTTAATTCAATTTAGGGAATTTAGAAAGGGCACGTGGTGACATTTTTAGGACTGTCGACACTGGGGTGACAATGATTTTCCAAACAAATGTATGCGAGAGCGTGACGATCTGTATTCCTATGTTCAACAAGGGCATCAAGGAGCTGCACAGACTGCTCTCTTCAGGTCCTTGCTCTTATTAAAAATAGAGGACTGTGTAGTTTCCAAATGTAAAACAAATGGCTAAATCACACTTTAACTTACTTAAGACTCTCTGCTGAGCACGTCCTTATTCCCATTTAGCAGAATCTACTGCATACCAGCCTGAAAAGCGACCGTGAACATGCTCCAGACCAGCCCCTCATTGACCTCTGGTGGCTTTCCTACCTGCAGTAACATGTACAGGTAATATCACTGCATAGAAAACACAGACATTTGTGAGATCTGGTGCAAAAGTAGATGAGTATAGCATTCCCTCCAGGCGTCCGAAAAGACTGCTCCGGGGGGAGCGTGTAGAAAACCCTCTGCAGGAATGCCAGCCCTCAGCAGCTAGCACCCAACGTGGACATGATTTACATCCATGCCGCGTGTGCCTACACTTTTGGATAGAGATGCCCCTGCGCCGAGGCTGCTGACACTCGATCTGCATTATCGCAGATATGTGGCAATCAGCTGAGCGCTTTTGTTGCGAACGAGCCTGACTTACACCAGCAGAACGGAGAGCTGAAGGCAGCTTAGGTTTCTACTTCTGCAGCCACAAGCAGATGCAACGACCCTCCACAGCCGTGTCTGGTTCTGAAAACTGCTCTCTTTTACAGAGGCAATTAAACCCCTCATGTGCAGCCTTGACATTAAAACATATTTAAATTTAAAAGCAACATTTAGTAATAAAGTTGAGGGGTTTTTTACCAGTTTATTTGGATGCCAGAGTTGAGCAGAGACCTCAGGGCTGGCTGATTCATGCCTGTTTCATTTTTCCATTCAATCTATTTTCTCCGAAAAGGAGACATAAGCAGTGAAGCCAATATAGTTTTATTGGATTGAATGCACTGACGCTAAAACAAATATATGTACACTCAGACCACTACACTTTTATTAAAACAAATAGAATTTAATTCAAACCAGCATTCAATAGCTACAGTTTGTTTTTTGGTGTTTTGGTTTTTTTTTTTTTTTGAAGACATGAAATTAAATCCTACCAATACTTCTGCTCAATATGTTTTCACAATCAGATTCATTTGACCTAGACAATATATGTTTATCATAGGTAACACATTTTTATTAAAAAGAAATTTACAGAAACCAGGTTTCTTTTGAGCATGTAGACAGAAACCCTAACCCATTGTAAGATTAGACCAGGAGAACAAGTGGGAGAGTCCTGATTGTTATTATGCCGGTAAAAGGCACGTCTGCTTAAGGTTTTTTTTAAACTACTACACTTGGCATGACACATGTCTTCACAGAAAAGAGGCTTTTAGAAGTCAGTATCTTTCCAGAAAAAACATACTTTGTACAGACCAGCAGCAGAAACAAGTATATTGCGCCATACAAACAAATGCAGTCATCGAAGGATCACAATAAATTCAAATAAGAGCAAGGGAACAAGGGCTTGTACCTGAATCAAGGTGAAGCAGCAGGAGACAGTATTTAGAAGAACAAGGCTGTGGTACCAGAAATCTTAAAAAGAAACAGAAAAAAGCTCAATACAGAAATGAAACCAAGAGTTCATTTACAATAGTGATATTCACTTAATTACATTTCCACACCTGTGTTTGTAGATGAGATTTTTATGGATGGCAAGGGGAAGGATATTTCCTTTTTTCGCTAAGTGCTTCTGTAAATCAAACCTAGGTCTCCATGTGTGTCTAATAAGAAACACAGTTTTACAAAAGCCTTGTTTTGCACTTCCAAAACCTTTTCAGCTCTTTATTCCTTGGGATGCACCCTTCGGTCTGGAGAGGTTATTGTCTTCCCTGGTCTCCTCTCTCTCTTTCCACTTCAGTTACTCAGAGAACAATACAGAACTTTAGGAAAAGTGTGTGTAAAACCATTCACCTTTTTTCTTGACGACATTTTGCAAAAGAGGGACTGGTCCTGCTGTGCAAGCCAAGCTGTTTTGTCCCCCTAGGAAAAACACTCTGGGGAGGCTGTTGAGGTGTGCCCAAGTGACGGTGGAGCACATATTTCAGTCCAAGTGAGGAGAACATCTGCACTTAACTCCCACGGGTTCATTTGAATTTCTGTCCTCTGTTGTTAGTAAAGTTTGGGAAGAAAAAGAAAATTATTTCATAGTCTTGTATGAAAATTGGCTGTAGCAGATAGTAACGGCCTGCTCTGAGCTCATAGTGGTAACAGAAATGAGGATGCCAGCACTGCGACCATCAGAGTGGCGCCTTGGCTGTATTCAGACCTGCCACAGCTGGAAACAGGCACATCCACAACCACCGAAGCATAAGTTTGGTTGCTGCTTGAGCCCCCCCGAGGCTGTCAGAGGATGTTGGGTTTATGAACGTCTTGGCGGGGTCGGTGTCAGAAGAGAGTGCATATAAATACATGGTGGCACAGGGAGGTTTAGTGAGGGGGTGTCTCCTGTTTTTTCCCCTGCATCCTAAAAGGCACTGTGTCATGTTGACCTTCCCTCCTGAATCAAGGGCTCTCTCTGGAGTGTCAGTCAGGAAAGCATCATTAGATAATGGTGGTGGGGGAGCACTATCCCCTCCATATGGGCTGAACAGCTGCCTTTGCAGACTTCCCAGCCGGGGGAGCAAAGGATTAAGTTCAAGACCCATATCCAGACATCCTCCCCCACATTGCGCTGAGTGGCAGCACGGTGCAGGTGACAAAATGCTTCCACTATTTCCAATCCACTTTGTCAGAGACCAGCTACCGCTCCTTTGCCTCATTCCCAGTGACAACATTTCCAGTCAACAGCTCAGCAGCTGCGTCTGCCCGTCAGGCTTCTCCTCCCTGCCAGCCTGGTGCAGAGAGAGAAAAAAAAACCCGACCCTACTCTGAACAATTTTAATTAATACTGACATTTATCAAGCTGCAGAGGAAGCAACTGCCGCTCGTTGCTTGGGTTTACGTGAAAATAGTAGCAATAAATGGAACTGTCATAAAGTTGTAGACCATCCTATCTTCATTACGGCTAACGCCTGGGAGAAATGAATTGTGAGCAGCAAGAGATACAGGAGCTCATGGAAAGGCTGATGGACTGCCCAAGCGCTGAGGCTTTCTCTGAAAGGCAAGCTATTTCCTAAATCATGCTGTCTTCCTCACTTGTAGACACACAGGTCTACTTGGGATGCCTGGAGATAAGCTGTGCACAGTGACCCAGTAAATGTCATCCAGGCCCCCGCTGTATCACACACCACTCCAGAGGTGGCAGACGCTGTCCCTCACATGGTTCGGGCATGCCGTGTTTGGAATATCCTCTGGTGCTTTCAAAGCCCACGTCTGAGTCCTCCTAAGAGCTGCTCACCGCCTGCCTCATGCCTGCCAAAGGACTACGGGTCCATGACCTGGAGGCACATACACCTTGAACAGGTCTGGTACAGGCTCACCATGGTAGAAAGGCCAAATAACTGTACTATATTGCTGCAAAATGCAAACAGTATGTGCTTTTTCATGCAAAGCACGTATAAGGTCTCCGCATCCTTACAAGCCACCTTACCCATTTTCTGATCATTCACAGGCCTTTTAAATATTGTTGTGGAAGCTGTAGTATTATCACAGCTTTCTACCAGGGCAGTATTTGGATGTTTCTACCTCCTTATTGACAGCTGTTCCTTGAAGTCCTCTGTAACATTTATTTCCTAGCAAAAATGTAAACCATGGAAGAGAATAATTTCTTATATCCTGACTCCTGGAGGTGGACAAAAATTGCTCTTTCTTCACAGACATGTTCCTGAACCCCAGGTGTCCTTTACTTTAGCTTAAAAGCAACAACAAAGAAATAAAGAAATAAAGAGGAAGTCTCTGTATGACAGGGTAGTAGCGTATGTGATTTTCTTTCAAGAGCTAATATCTGACCTGATATGCAATGCTAACTGGTCCACTATATGCTTAAAATGTATCCTATCAAAAGAAAGTTTTATCCCCCAAAACCCCCAAACCCAGTATCCCGTGAACGAGTTAAAAATGCATGTTCTAAGGAAGGGATTTCTAGGGCAGGAGAAGCTGATCTGTAATTCCTCTGGAAAGGGTAAGTTCTCCAGTGGCCCCAGACATCTTGGGGCAGATATCACTGGTGTTGGTTTGTATGGACCTGCAGCTCTGGATTGACACCAAGTACTCTTCAGAATGTCATTTTTGCCTTTAATGCCTCAAAGTAGCTCTACCTCCCAGGGAGAAAGCCATGTAAACACTCATCAGTGCTTTCCCAAGCTCTGAAATAGGGCCAAAAGCAAAGGAAAAGCCAAATCCTCCAAACCCATATTCACTTTTCTACCCCACAGACATACTGTGTGAGTGGACTGATGAATTTCTCTGAAGTGCTCAGAAATTACAGAATCGGATGCTGATGGCAAATAGTTATAGGCCCTCAAAGTGATAGGCACCCCACACCCTCTCCCCACACCTCTACACACAGAGTCACACACAGCGTAGGAATCCGGATTCAGTTGCAGTGCTCAACATGTCAGGATATCCTCTGTAACCATTATTTTTAATGCAATTGTTTAATACAGTACAATAAAGCAGTCATCCTATAGTGACTTTCAAATGGGCCCTCCGATCCTGAAAAAGCACTGTGAATGATAAATTATTCTTCCCAATATCGCTAAAGTAAAACCCACCTCTTTTTTCTTCTTTAGCTCTAGCCAGCAGCAACTGTTGGCTGCTGATAGCTACAGACAGCACATTTCCCTTTCAGGAAACAAATATTGTTTTATTTCGTAGAAAAAAATATCCCCTGTAATGTCAGCTATAAAATACAGTAACTGGTCTTCAGCAATACATTGAATTATACACACCTAACTGTATTGGAGACTATAAATTCATCAGATGGTGCAGGCCAGGGGGCTTGTAGAGTGGAAGGGATTTGTCTCTTGTCCCCCTCCAGGGAGAACTGTCACCCTAGTGCTGAGATATTGCTTGAGCGGTGGCTCTCCAGGGGCAGAAAAAGCAGAACTTGCTGAGTCTGTTTGTGATGTGCTTATCTATTATTGACATTCATATCCCGTAATAACTCAGGGAATAAAAATAGAAAATGTGCCCACTCAAAACATCTTTGGATCCAGAAATGACAAATTTCTGTTGCAGGAAAGAGACTGATTGGGTTCCTGCCAGTCCAGCCCCTATGGGCAAATACCTTGCTATCTTCTGTGGTAAGTTTTTAGAAATGCACATGATTGTGGGGATGTGTCAGAAAACATAAAAGAAAATCATATGCAGGGTTAATGTCACTGACACGGCATTAAAGCCTACTAGCAGCTGTTCAGCAGAGTTACATCATGCACGGTGATAAATATGATCTTTTTTACGTTTCCTAGTATTTACTATTTATTTTTCTCTATTTTTGGGAGCCTGGTTCTATTACCTTTCTCCCCCTGACATTCTTCTCTGACCTTTTCTTCCAGCTTCTTCTAAGTATCATAAGATGCCCTCTTAAGAGCTTTTGAGCAATATTTCATATCTAGCCAGCTTTGTGTTGATAAAATAACCTTAGAGTTAAATCTCTTTTTAAACTATATTTTAACAGAGAAAATAAAAAATAACATGGAATTTAACAAAATATATTTTTCAGGCTAAAGCAGCAGGTTAGGTTGTTGGGGTTTTCTTCCATATTGGTAAAGATCTTTTTCAATGCTTTGTTATTTCCATTATGGCTTGCATTATAATTCCTAATCCATGTCACTTTTGAGCAACTAATTGCCAGTTAAAACACAATATAGTCTCTTTAAAATGAGAAGTATCCTTGCCTATACTAATGAGCAGCTTTGCTTGATATAACTAACTTTCTACCGTACATAGAATCATAGAATCATAGAATTGTTTAGGTTGGCAAAGACCTTTAAGATCATCAAGTCCAACCATTAACCTGGCACTGCCAAGTCCACCACTAAACCATGTTACTAAGCACCACATTTACCCATCTTTTAAATACCTCCAGGGATGGGGACTCCACCACTTCCATGGGCAGCCTGGTCCAGTGCCTGACTACCCTTTCAGTGAAGAAATTTTTCCTAATATCCAATCTAAAGCTCCCCTGGTGCAACTTGAGGCCTTTTCCTCTAGTCCTATCACTTGTTACTTGGGAGAAGAGACCGACCCCCACCTCGCTACGACCTCCTTTCAGGTAGTTGTAGAGAGCGATAAGGTCTCCCCTGAGCGTCCTCTTCTCCAGACTAAACAAGCCCAGTTCCCTCAGCCGCTCCTCGTGAGACTTGTGCTCTAGACCCTTCACCAGCTTTGTTGCCCTTCTTTGGACACGCTCCAGCACCTCAATGTCCTTCTTGTAGTGAGGGGCCCAAAACTGAACACAGTACTCTAGGTGTGGCCTCACCAGTGCCAAATACAGGGGCACTATCACTGGTCCTGCTGGCCACACTATTCTTGATACAAGCCAGGATGCCATTGGCCTTCTTGGCTACCTGGGCACTCTGCTGTACTGGCTCATATTCAGCCAGCTGTCAACCAACATCTCCAGGTCCTTTTCCACCAGGCAGCTCTCCAGCCACTCCTCCCCAAGCCTGTAGTGTTGCACTGAGCCTTGTTGAACCTCATACAGTTGGCCTCAGCCCATGGATCCAGCCTGTCCAGGTCCCTCTGTAGGGCCTTCCTACCCTCCAGCAGATCAACGCTCCCAGTCAACTTGGTGTCATCTGCAAACTTACTGAGGGTACAGTCAATCCCCTCGTTCAGATCACTGATAAAGATTAAGCAGAACTGGCCCAGTACTGAGACCTGGGGAACACCACTTGTGACCAGCCGCCAACTGGATTTGACTCCATTCGCCACAACTCTGGGCCTAGCCATCCAGCCAGTTTTTTACCCAGCAAAGAGTACGCCTGTCCAAGCCATGAGCAGCCAGTTTCTCCAGGAGAATGTTGTGGGAAACAGTGTCAAAGGCTTTACTAAAGTCCAGGCAGACAACATCCACAGCCTTTCCCTCATCCACTAAGTGGGTCACCTTGTCGTAGACGAAGATGAGGTTAGTCAAGCAGGACCTGCCTTTCATAAACTCATGCTGACTGGGCCTGATCCCCTGGTTGTCCTATACATGCCGCATGATGGCACTCAGGATGATCTGCTCCATAAACTTCCCTTTTTACAAAGGGTCAACTTTTTGCAGTATCTACTGCTACTTTACCTTCCTGTACTTCTCTCATCAAGTGATTTACATTTTGAATAGTTTTGTCAAGAACAACAAATTTACCTGATGTGAAATCTCAATAAAATGATGAGACTGTTTCGCCTGAAGTTGCCTTTTTAGGACAGTTTTGGTTTAGCTGCCAAAATATGAATCACATTAGCACATGACTTGTGTAACAAGGAATTCTTTGGTCACTAATTTCTGTCAAGTCTACCTGACTAATTCAGTGGTTTTAGGCCAATGTTGAGACTAAGGCCTTACTGCTTTTAACAAGCCATTTTTATTACAAACCTATGCATTATGTTTATTATTTTTATTCGTAGAATTTTCATTAGAGATCTGTGCCCGAGATCTACACATCACTCATTACATGACAATAGATACGTTATACTTGTTATAAATCATGCAAATTTGGGGACAAATTTGACCTGATGTAGTCTACAGTATTAGTTCATGAAATGATAATGTTGGGTTTATAGCCCCTGCGTCTGTATGGGGGACAGGAGCTGTAAGCTACCGCAGGGAGAAAAGCACAGTATATCCCTAATTTCAGTCTATGCTTCTCCGTCTTAATGCAAACAATCAATCATTATAGAAGGAAGCACGATACCGATCCTTTCCCCACTGAGGTCAAGTAGTGACTTTGAAGTGAGAGAACTGGATTCACTAATAGAAATGATAGACAATTAGTGTGTGCTGTGTTTAATTGGAATGAATGAACTTGATTATTTGGTTTCCAATAAAGCAAAATAAATGATACATAAATCCATTAATAATGAAGAATCTTTGGTGGTTTGTTGTTATTTTTGATGCTCAGAAGTGGGTCACTTGGTATGTGCATAAACAAAGAAGATAAATGGCTAGAAGAGGAATGAATTTTCCATAACCTGATTAAAGGATATGTCTGGCTCCTCGGAGAATGTTATAGTGCTTAATGATTTTGTTGTTGCTGTTCTTAATGTGTCTAATGTTTGCTGTTTAAGAAAATCAAGAAAAATGTTAAAAGGTTGCTCCAGAAGGGAGCTGTCAGCCAGGAGGAGGAGGATGAGACAGCCTTGTTCAGCCAACAAATTCTCCACTGGCAAACTGAACAGGGAAAGAAGACCCCTCTCACCCCCAGCGCAGGGTAAAACCTCACTGAATCTAAAATGAAGGGCCAGTAAACTGTGCGATGTGACCCCCAAAACCCTGCTCCCCTGACTGCAGCCCAGAGCCCTAGCTGGAGCGTGCATGGCACAGTGGTGTGCACACAAGCTTCGGGCATGTGCCCCCTGGCAAGCCTTGTGTGTGCCCTGGGACCTGGGGTCGGGGAAGAAATCCCAGCAGTCTCAGTTTAAAAGTACCCCTAGAGACCCAAGATGCCTCATTTTTCAGCATCCTCTTCCCCAGAACTGAGCATCATTGTTGTTGAGAGCCAGAGAACCCTTATGCTGGACAGGACCAGACCTTATGCACCTTATGGCTTGACCTTGAGCACCCTTGCATCCTGTCTCTAGGAAACCAGGTTCAGCCTCTTCATTGACTGCCTCCTTGCAATTCATATCTGACCAGAAATGAGTCTCAGGCACGGTGCTGCTGCCACGTCCAAGCTGCAGAGCTGGCACTCCCCCAGGGTGGGCTTCAGTCCCATGGCAATGCCCCTGTACCTCCCCATGCCTGGAAACCCTTGCAGGAAAGACACCAAGAATAGCCTGCTCTTAGCCCGACATGCCATTCGGTTGGTGCCCTGATACAAATTAAGATGTGGATGTCCCCGGATCCCACTGTTTAGATACAGGCTCTGCAGTCCCATCAATCTGCACTGATTCCTGGTATCAGCATTCCCAAGTCACTGCACAAAGTTCACTTCTCTCCCCAGCTGCTTTATCAAAATCCAAGTGTTCCCAGGATAGTGTGTGCTCTTTTGGCAGTGGCTGTGAGACTAGACTTAAAATACTAATGGGTTGTGTTCTTATTTTAGCATGCCGCTTGTACAGTTCTGCACAGTGCAAACTAGGGAAGGGAATTGGCAGATGCTAAGAGATCGTAACAACAAAAGTTGAGAAAAGATGCATCGATAAAGAAGAGACAGTTACCTAGCCTGAAGGGCTTTCTGCCTGCCAAATTGCGAAAGTCTGCTAGAGACAAATGGAGCCATGAGATCCCCTAAAAGAGAAGGCGCAAAAAAATCTGTATAATATCATACGAAGGCTCCTTTGTAGTGTGAAATGACAAGCACCTTACCCACAGCAGCTGCTATTAGCGATCCCCAAAATGACAGTTAGGAGGTTGATGACAGTAATAATATACCTTTGAAGGATAAAGCCTTTATTAAGGAAAAATTAACAAAATTAATTCCTAGTATTACTCAGTAATTTGTCTAGGGTCACACAAAGGTTGAATTTGACTCTCTTTAGAGTCAATACTTTTCAGGAGTCTGCATCTCCTTAAGAAAAGAAGCTCTATTTATTTCTTGCGGATCTGTTTGCACTTTGTATAGCTACTGCCATAATATCATCAAGCCGGTCTTTGTTAGCTAAGGATCCTTTCCACATCACTCACCATTTTAGTTCCCATAACAACAGAATACATTTGTAATATTGAAACTCAGCTTCTCTCTAGTCTTGTGGGGTAAGATTGTTTCCTCCACTTAAAAAGAAGCTTGTAACACGCTAGAGGTTTGTGCAAACCTGAAAACTTGTGGAAACACAGTAGGTGATCTGATGAAAAGTGCTTAACTTCCATATTTAAACAACATCTTCAGGTGAAGTGACAATTTCAAATGCCTGCAGCTTTTGGCTTTGGTATAGCCAGAAATTGCTATACCATATCTGCATTTTCTAATTAAGATATGAAATGCATGTTTTTGAATGTGCCTTTTTAGATTCCAACAAATTCATTTTGTGTTTATGAAAACACACAGCCATACCAAAGTTGGCTAGCCTAGCAAGGTTTATCTTCAGCCTATAGCTCTTTCCCTGAATTCAATACTGCAGGCACAATTTAATGCAAACCCAATTTATGACTTAATGCTCCAGGGACCATAGTGGGAGATTGTTACATTATTCTTTTCTAATCCTATTTGTGTTTTAATTTGCTAAGTCTGTAATGAGGTGCATGCCTTGAATAGATTCAAGATCTTTCACATTGCTTTTGACTTTGTTTAATATAATAGATTGTACAGTTTGCATTCAGAATTGAGGTGTTCCAGTCAGTACTATCTCTTCATTTTCAAAACCAGAGTGGATAAAATTATGTTCTGAAAGTAATTGTATCCATGTTTCCTTGTTTATCACTTAATGGTTTATTTCCTGTTATAATTTTCTGTTACAATATGTGAGGTCACAAAAATCAATTCTCAGTGGACTCTGACTTGACTGTTCGAAATTACTCCCCAAAACACTTCCCCTGAAAATATTATGGAGAAAATAAAGCACTGGGTAGTAAGTGGCTGGCTATACGGATTCTTTTGTATTATTGCTTCTTTGATTTTTTTGTGCTAATGAAACTCTAGCAGAAATATAGAAAAATGGAGTAAAACATCAGCTACAGGAGATACCCAAGTGATCATAATCAACATACCTCTATTTATGCCAATGATTTATGGCGATAAATCTACCCCAATATACCCAGAGCATTTTTGTTCTAAAATTTGTTGTCTGTGATCCCAGTTGCTGTTCATCTACATGGAGAATAGATATCCTATTTCAGATAATTTCTTGATTTTAACTTTGTTTTCATGTTGTTTGGAAGAGAAAGAAAAAAAAAAGCCCTCCACAAAATATTTAATTTTATTTTCATGACCATATTATAAAACATACCATACCACAAACCCATAACAATTCAGAAAGAAAAAGTATTTGAAAAGGAAAAATTCAATGCCTTGCTTCAAAATGTCCACACAGGGAGGGAGGGAGGGAGGGAGGGAGGGAAGGAAGGAAGGAAGGAAGGAAGGAAGGAAGGAAGGAAGGAAGGAAGGAAGGAAGGAAGGAAGGAAGGAAGGAAGGAAGGAAAGAAGGAAAGAAGGAAAGAAGGAAAGAAGGAAAGAAGGAAAGGAGGGAGGGAGTAAGGGAAGGAGGGAGGGAAGAAGAGGGAAGGAGGGAACAAAGTTGGGAAGTGAGGGAGGGAGGAAGGAAAGCAAAACTGTCACAGTGAGTTGGATTTTAACAGGACTCATTTTTCAGACAGCATGCAGTATTAACAACATTTTTCTGATTGTATCATACAAGTCTGTGTCCTGAGTCCTCTTCCACCTGTAAGAGCCGTACTGGGAGGAAATCAAGTTTTTGGTTCCAAATGCAGGGTCAGAACCATTTGCTGTTTTTTGAGCCCTGGCACTGTAGGAATCTCTATTAAACCCACAAAATGTAGCTAGAGCCACTACAGCAGCAGTGATCCAAAATGAACCATGGGTAGCCACTTGACAGGGTACAGGAAACAGTGTTTGCACTGATGCTCACCTTTCAGTGTTTAGTACTGGTGTCAGTTCTCATCTGGATGAACCCAGTGAGGATGTGTCCCGGCTAAATGCTTTCTTGCAATACCAGTCAGCCATTCTCTTGATTAGCTAGGTAATTCTGGGTACTTTCTCCCATGTTTTCCTTTCCTTGACATTGTTTTGCCTGGATCTATGCCTTTGGGGACAGGCAGAAGCCAAAAAAGTCCAGGATTTTATCAAAATCAAAAGACAGGGGTAATTTTTTCCCTTGTTTTTCTCCCTAACGAATGTATCCATCCAAAACCTGGAGTCTGTTGCAACAGCACAGCAGAATCACGCCTTATGAGTTGCAAATGCAGGAGTCCAAATATGCTTCGGAATAGTGAAAGCTCTTGTAATTTAATTTCTTTTTCAAGTATGCTTTCTGTTCACTTTCCACATAGCCTTGAAGACTAATAAATCAGAATAATGGAAAGCTTACAGAAATCTTGCATCATAGTGAGAGCTGCTCTTAATTTGTGAAACCTCTACTCAAGCCAACAGATCCTTCAGTTCCTTATTTCATCAAAGCAAGCGTGAAGCAACTCTAGCCTTCCTCAGATTTCAGGAGAAGGGGAACGAGGATTTTGGATTCATATCTCTGGCTCTGAGCAGATGGGTGCTGGATCGACTGCCGCAATACCCTTATTTTCCAGTTTGGGTGCAGCTAAAATCTCTCATAAACATCTTGATTTTCCTAAATCCAGACAGTGGGAAACTCCTAAGCACCAGTGAGGCACTACACTGTCTCACATTTTTAAGCTCTGAGAAAATATCTGTGGGTATAACAATACCATCCAAGGAAACTACACCACCATCCTTGGTTTAATATTGAACACAAATCCTGAAACTCTAGTAAATACCTTACAGGTAAACAAAGGCAATCTTTATTGCAGATGGCTGACAATGGAAGATGAGTCTTATCAGAACAGCCCTTGGTTAAGAGTAATTACTTTTGGATGCAGTGCTGTCTAATTTATTACAAGGCACCTGCTCCCACTCACACTGGGTAGTGTCTGGTGAAGGGAAGGACACAAGAAGAAGGTATATGGGGTTTACCTGGGGGATGAAGTAGCATGTAGACATAATGAATAGAAAACACCCAAGTCTAGATGGAGGATTTTCAGATAGTCATCTTCATAGACCACAAGTGGCCTTTGGAGTCCTTCTTGATCATCTGGAGAATAAAATAAATACTTTGTTTAATTACTGGGGTTCCTGACACCAGGACTGGTGCAATCCCCCAGTATTGCTTCACTGAATCTTGCTGTGGCACAGAAAAAAAAAACCAAACAAGTAAGCAGGCTGTGTGGTGGCTGCCTCCAGCAGACATGGCAAAACGGCTTTTGAAATTGAAGCCGGATGGTTTTCAGGAAGGGCTGCTGCCCATGAGGTAGAGGAGGAGCCCATCAGATCCATGGGAAAAACTTAAAAATGGCACTCCTGACTGACAGTCACTGCCTGCTCCTGCTATCCCCCACATAGTGACTAGGTTAAGTGCACTGGAGGTCCAAATATTCCCTTCAGACAACTTTAAAGGGTTAAGTGGGACCCAGCATCTAACCCTCAGCTGTGCGTGCTGCAGGCAGCCAGACCCTTGCTCCACATGGGTTCCCAGGGAGGGGGCACGAGGGCTTCTGAAGTGGGTCTTTGGTGAAAACGAGATGCTTGACTCCAACAGTGCAATGCTGGAAAAGTTTTCACAGCTTCTGCCTTGCCTAAATGCATCAGTGCCGCCTCTCTATTTCACTTTCACACAGAGTTATGCCTCTCTACTCTGCCCTGACCTAGCCAGATTGAGAAATTAGATAAACTTCCACATTAGTACCCAGAGGGCAACCTTCAGACATGACTAACACACCACTGGGACCAGCCTGTGCTAAGCTGGCTACTTCACTGCTGTAGAAGATGCGAGTTTGACTCTTCTCAGGCAGAGGGAAGAGTTGAATGCATATTTCCCACTCCCTGGGTAAATGGTCTGCCACCTGGCTTTTATATAAAAGCAGAGCATGATGCACTTCTCATATGTTCTCATTTACAAGAAAGCAGTATCAGCTACCCCTCTTTCTTCCAAAATTTCCTGTGGACGCCAGAATTGTCAGTGTGTTCATTTCCTCTGCAAATGCCCATTGGACTTAGATTACCCAAGGGTTTTAGTCAGAGCAGAGATCAGTTTCTATGTCTCAGACAGTCCTGGGCCAAGTGCTGAGCTGCTCAGGATGGAAAACACAACCTGAGGGGCAAGGATGGAGTACATGTGCCTTCACAGTCAGGCAACGAGCAAGCAGGGCTTTAGGCTTGTGTCTTACACATTACTTGAAGATGGGCTCCATCTTACTTAATATTAGCCTTCTAATGGTTGGGCACCTCAATTGCACTCATTTAAAGCGCCTCATCCTTCCCCATGCACACTTGCAGCTCACATTGGCTGCCCTGGCCACCGCAGGGCTTGCAGGCTGCCCTCTAAGCTGGGGCAGTGAAATCGTGTTAAAGCAAAGTCAGAATTTCCCATACCGCTGCTCCTGTCACGTCAAGGTTTAGTTTTGTCTTCCTTTTGTTCAAGGGTGTCCAGATAAAGTAATTGGTTTTCTGTGATGGTAGGAAAAAAGAGTATAGGAGTATGAGGGAAGGATGTCTCTTACCTGCTAGTGTCTTAGGAGGCATTTATGGGAGGACACCTCTTATTTATTATGAGAGATGCATATTAAAGCATTAGACTAAATCTGTGACTTGGCAGTTGATTGTGTGTAGCAAAGAGCAACCTCACAGCGACAGCGCAGCTGGTAAAGCCTATGGGATCCTGTGTCTAAAGAACAGAGAGTGCCGGAGCTATGGGAGAATCCCCATCAGCTGCCAGCAAAATGCACTTGCAGAGAGTAGCAATGCCTGTTTGGCCAGGGACTATTTCCCATCATGGGCTAGGAGGGCTGCAGTGCCCTTCCTCACCTCACTCACAAATTAGTCCTGCCCTTATGCTCCAGGTCGCACGCCCCACGAGGGCCAGGCACCTGCACAGCACATCACCCCCCATTTTCACTCACACTTCACACCAGTAACAGGCACCTCTCACCTGCAGGTCACAGCAGCTGAGGTTGCTTTAACAGTAGGCAACCAGGCTGCTGCAGACCATGGAGAGACAGGCAGGGAAGCACTTCCAACAGTGAAAAAAGAATCAGTGCCCACAAGATAAAACATGTTCACTGGATAATACAGTGCTTGCATGCTAAAATTCCTGGAGGTAATTAGACTTCATTTTTGCATATGCTTATTGCTTAGTCTCAAGTATATTTTTTCCTAAAAGCGTTAAATATTTTGTTATAATTCCTTGAAGACGGAAAGCATCCATTCCTCCACAAATAAAATCAGATATTTGTGTTTGTTCCTTTACATAGATGCGTGTAGGAAAGTGTGGCTATACATCTATATCTCTGTATTGAACATAATAATGCGCTATAGAGGTATCTAACCCTATAGTGGTCATTAAAAAAAAAAAAAAAAAGAAGAAGGACAGCTGTTAGGTGCTCTTTCCATAAAGCTTAGATAGTGGTAGCTGACCTTTATCATGGCACTAGCATGTATTAGCCAAAATAATACATTAACAGTTTTTTAGTACCCGACTATATGTTCTGTTATAAGGAATAGCAAATGTTTAATCATAAATATTTTAATGGCTTCAGGGATTCATGGTATTCAATGACTGTGTTAAATGATAATAATCACATCTGGTTTATTACTATAGTAATTCAGCAGCTTCTCTTCAGTAGTTATTTTTTATTATATGTGCTGTGCTACTGTCATGGTCATTTATAGCGGTAATATTTTAAAGTGGCTCATTTGTTTGTTTAAGGACAGTTTCACAATATATTTCTGTATTAATATACATTTTGTACTATTATTTCCAAGCTGCCACTGGAAAATTGATCCTAGCTTGTTACGATGAGAGGGGCTGGGACTTGTGCAGAATGCCAATGCCGAGAGCGAATGACGGAGCAGATGGGTAGTGTACTGGTCTCCACTGGGGCTGTAATTGCTGTTGAGTTTTATTCATAAATGAAGGGGTCCATTAAGAAATAGTTAACTAATAATAAACATGAGGGGAGGATTTGAATCAGGCAGAGCACAGACAGAACTAGAAAAATACCATAGTTAAACAGTTGAAAAGCAACTGGATATGGCCATTTTACACATTATTACCCAATAATACTCCCATTTTTTGCATGCTAGTGCACTTATAATGGAGGGACTTTTACTAGGGAGACAAGGGAGAACTGATTGATTTTGCTGATCATTTTATTCAGATACCTGCCCACTCTCAGTCACATGAGAGAGGTCTAATCTATCTTAATGGGATCACTCATGAGAGTAAAGGTTTGGAGGATCAAGCCATATATCAGCACAAATGGGAAGAAAGTAGCAGGAGTTAGTTATCAAATTAGAGGAGGGACCACTCGTGACTGAAAAGACCTTCCTGTCATTATTTTCTCCCCTTGGAATTGTGATTTTCTAAAACCCCGTGTTTTGCAGGGTGCTGCACTTCCTGGCCATGGCATCCTCAGGCATCTGGGATTCAAGTTATTTACCTGGAGAAAGTCACAGGGGAACATAGCGCACAAAGGAATGGCTCGGAGGGTGGCATTTGTGAAGATGTGGCAATCTCTCAGCAAGCCCTAATAGCACTGGTGGCTACTCCCTCTCTTAGTAGCCCAACCCTGGAAGGTTTATGTTGAATTTAAAGGCAGCAGAGCAGCTCCTGGCCGTGAGGACTTATATCAGAGCTTGCCCAGTGTATTGAGACTTTGCACTGCCTTTATAGCTGGTACAAAATAATTAGGAATCATATTCATGGTGTGAAAGATCTAGATAAAGGCAATTTGTAAACGTCGCCTGTGAAAGAAAAACTGGTAGAGCAAGGGTTAACTTTCTGCTTTCTCATTTTTTGCTCCTTTCTTTCTCTTTCCCCTCCCTTTCCCGCTTTTAATGACCTGGTGAAGGAAGCTCTGTTTAGTTCGGGAAAACCTCTCCGCTATCCCACCACACAGGATGTATTGAATTGTTGCAGCAAAAGTTAAAAGGAAACTAAGGACGATTGTTAGTGCTTCTTTCCTGCTCCATTTTCTAGTTGGTTTGATTGGTTGGTGGGCTGAGCGTAAATGGCTTTTATGGCGTTGAATGATGAATGACTCTGAAATAGTCTGTATCCAGAAGTGCCGACTGACATGCTGCTGATTTAACTGACATACAGGGTTATGTTTGTATAGAGTCACTTAAATAAACATGTGTTAGGCTGGAGCCAGCTACGCCAGCACTTCTTCTTTGCTTCCCCTCCACCCTCCATTTATCACTAAAAGATAACGATAACGATTTGATCTTCCTATCAGGCATTCATTATATTAATTAATTCAAATGTAATTGTTTTAAATGCCTCTCCATTGCTGTGGGTACTTTGTACAGCACTTAAAACACACACACTATCTGAGGACAAAATAAATCCTCAATAAAAAGATACACTCATCAAACGGGCTCCTTCAAACTAGCAGTCCCTTTCATCCCACAATTATCTCCTCAGCCTTCAAAGCAGCCTCTCCCTAAATGCTCAGGAAAATAAATGGGTCCAGAAGCTTGACAGGGAGTTCAACTAATCCTGGCTCTTACAAAGGAGTCAAAGCAAATTCCTCAGAGAAAAAGCTCTTCTAGGAGATTCCCCTTTTCTCTACTCTTACTTACCTTTGCGCAATGCTTGTTCCTTTGTGGCTTTCTGTGAAGCTTCATCAAACCTTATAAAGGTCTTTATTCCTCTTTATGGCTTTTTTGTATCTCAAGTGAAGTGCAGAAATAAATTTCCAATCCAGGCTTTAAAAATATGTATGCTGGCATTGAAACCCACACTTCTGTGTGATTATAGTAGGCAAGTCGGGATGCAACAATCTGTTTTTAACGTGTAAATCAGGGAAGAGTGAAAAAACAGGGTAAGAATTTATGCAAGGGCCCTTCCTCTGAGTAGTTCTTCAGCTTGGCTTTGGGATCCCTGGCTGACCTAACACTCAGCAAAGCTTTATTGCAAGATTCAGGCTGGCTTAAGCTTTAATAACTTGCACATTGGAAATACATGGTTACTCAAAGTGCCAGTGTGAGACAGCATCTATTATAAGACTGTGGTTTAGGCACACAAGGATGGATTCCTTTCACATGAGGGAGTAAATGTAATTTAAAAAATCTATCAATTGCATTTACCCTGCATTAAGATTTTATTCTTGTACTCTATTTATTTATTTCCCATGGCTGTGCACTGGGAGTGAACTCTGCCTCACCACAGCCAGTGTCTTATTTCCATAGCAGCTTCCACATTCCATAGCAGCACAAAAGATTATCTACCCAAATTACAAAAAGACTGCATAAAATGATGCACTGGCTTGTTCGTCTTAAACATCACCTGATATTGCCGGGTTTTATTAAATACTCTGGGTCTGAATCATGACTAAGTCTCTCCCTGGGGTTGCCCGCGGATGAATAAGGCCATCTGTTTTCAGACCATTCTGCCCGTGCTGCCATACAGAGTAGAGGACAAACAGACTTTGCTAGTGACCATGGCAGGATTTTTAATGCACTCAGTTACTAGATGCAGAAAAGTGTCCTAGTCCTCTCTGCGATGCTAACCCACGTCCAAGCTTTCAGAGTATTCCTGTAAAGGGCTTCCTAATCCTGGGGTAGCTGAAGTAAGCAGGAAAGGAGCTGGCGACTGGCTTCAGCACCATTTGAAGTCAATTGTTGGGGCAGAAGCAGAAGGGATGGAAAGGAAAGCTCTGCAAAGCTTTCTGGGCCCCAGCTGCCTCCGTTTTTGCCTCTATCCAGCTGAGCCGGGAAACCCTGGCAGCTGGAGGGAGCTTTCCCAAACTTACACCACCTGCTGCTCACGCCCCTGTGCTTCAGATAAGTTGAATGGAAAGGGAATTCTTAAAAAGCACATGGAGGTTTCGTGATGTGAATCAAAACTGGGAGCAAATTGCCATAGCTGCTCTCGAGAGCTTGTGTTTCATTCTTAAATGGCTGTTTTAATATGGTGGTGTTTCACCCTTCTTTTCCTTGCTTGCTCAAGACACCCGGATGGCTATTGCCTTACTTTACTCCGAGCTTGCAGAAGCATCTTTAATGACGTCAGCCCATTCCTTGGAATGAGATTTACTAATTAACTCACCCCCCTTCCCCTCTGTTGTCTGAAAAAGGGCCTCTTGTGCTGGAGAACTGAAGAATTACAGGACACAGTAGTAGCTGTTGCATTTAATATCTTGTTGGTGGCATGGTGGATTTAGCATACCCTTGTCTGGCTATTTGGATTCTGGAGAACACTGTATGCCTGATTTCTATCAGGTCTAAGCAATGTCTCATTGGAGGCCTAAATGACATGACAGAACCCCTTTAAGGGAAAAGGAAAATGAATACCACCCTCTATAAATTAGCTGGAACAAACAAACTAGTTGCTCAAAGTTACTTTACTTCTGCCAGGAGTCATAAACCAGCTAGCTGTGTTTAAGAAAAGTAAAAACTGTTTTTCCTACCATGGAATAAACAGTCTCTGGGTTCTATTCCTAACCACAAATGGCAAATGTATGCAACTCTCTGAGAACCAAATTCTGCTCACTTTCCAAATTTGCTTAATCTCCAGTCCTCGGAGATTAATTAACTCGACAGGGAAGCCAGCACTGAAGTTGGAATAGAGGTGTTTTTTGAAGTAAGTGCTGTTCTGTTCATCTAAAGAAGCTAATCTGCTGAGGCTAGCAGAAAAATCCGCAATATTTAACCTACATGCTCCTGTTTTCCAGTTTTGCAAGTAAAGTCTTGATTTTAAGTACAGCAACCCAACCAAGAAATAGATACTGGGCACAGATATGAACATCTTGCAAGTCAAAGAGAAAGTATTTATCTACTTCCAGAATTGATTTTAGAGATTTCTAAATGAACCACAGAGTGATTACACATTCATACAGCATACACAGTATATATGCCCTGTTGGGAATGAGTTTTTTAGCTTTTCCGTGGAAAGAGCTAAGACCAGAATTCAAGAAAACAGAGGGACTGGATCATCCCGTTCACCACTGGGAGTTGCTCCCTGATCTCACACAGGCTCCTGGCAGTGAAACCCACAGGGAACCCCAGTATTGTTCCATGCCCCGACACTTGCAGACAAAAACACAGTATGCAATATGCATTCAGAGGGCACATTTCTCACCCTACTATAGACACCCCACAGATACAAACGCATGTTATCAATGTGGAGACACCACTGTGAGTTCAGCTGGGGTACCTGCCTCCTGCAGCACAACATTCCTTGCTGAGCTATACGACAAAGTGCTCTTATTTGGTCCTAAAAGTCTCTATCAGGCTGGTTTCAGATTTCTCTTCAGGGGCATCACTATGTTGCTCAGGTCAAACTGATCCACTCCACATCTATGTAAGCACAGCCTGGGGCATCTCTGAAGAGAAAAAGACCCAGAGTAATGGCAAACACTGCTGAGGTATGTTTGGTGTCTTTGTGACATCAATTGGGGTTTAACTGAGGCTGAACAGAGATCAACAAAATCATTTTGCTTTGTGCAAGACTCCTCTTCTATCCAGCTCACACAAGTGAAAGGTAAAGGCTTCCCTCACCAATTCTCCATGCCGCTGGTTAAACTAAACCCTTAAGATTTCTATTCCAAGACAACACAGATTTGGGAAAAAATAACTGGAATATAGTATAGTTTGTTCAAATTCCTTACTTCCTTTGCACATCCACATGACATATCTCTTGTCCATGTCTACAGGCAAATGTGTAGAGAGCTGACACAAGCTGGAAAATAAAAGCGTGCCTTCAATAAGAGAAAGTGAGGTCAGTAATGGACGTTTTCCTGGCTACAGACTCAATAATAGGTAATATAATGATAATCTTGTTTCCCTCGCCGCCCCCCCCCCCCCAAATGTTGAGGGAGCCTTAGGATTCAGCACCATTTTCTCTAATGCCTTCATTGCAGCAAGAATGCAAAGAGTCATGTCCTCTCCACAGCCCTTCTTTTAAATCACCTGATGTCACCCCGGTTCTCCTGACTTCACAAAGAGGCCTTGAGATCCTTCTGCAATTACAAACACATCCTCTCCTCAAGCCCAGCATCCACACCTGGTCCATGGCCTCCTCCTGGATGGCTCTTCAGCTGTGCGTGGCTGAATTCTTGGGGCTCGCTGCAGTTCACTTGATCTCTCTTCACACTGCCTTACCAACAGTTGCTCAAAAAGCCATTTAAATGCTTTTATGCCTTTGTGAATAATTCTATAAACAAGGTACGTTACCAGCATGTTAGCAAGTGCTTGAAATGCTGACCTCTTTCAGATTAATTAGAAGTAGATGTTTGATCCGTCTAGGCATCTTTGAAAATCCTCTTAACACTTAACCTCTTCAAGCCAAAATACATTTCAAAATCTAATCCACTGTGTCTAAGCTTATCCAGTTGTAAAAAGGGTATGGAGTTATCACTTTTTCAGTAGGTCTTGGTTAACAATTAGATCTTTGAAGAAAAGGTTTGTCCTGCTCCACAGTATTTTTAACACCCTGAGCATTCTTCTCAAAATAGTTGGTCTTACACTAAAAAAGAGCAACAAAACCCCCCACATTGAATGTAAAATTAATCAAAAGTATATGGCTTGTTGCTTTTTTCCCATCTGTTCTACTTACCATTCTTCCTTTCTTTTTCCAACCTTTTGGGCAATGCCAGCATCAATTTTATCAGTATCCTGTGCATTCTCCAACCACATTAAAGAAAATCTCTCTCAACAGCAAATACACATCTGCATTTTCTCCTGCTTCTTCATCCATTAGCAAACTTGCCAACTGTTCATCGCGAGTGAGTCAGTTCCCTTTTGAGGAATCATTACTTTATGATTTTTAACCAATACAATGTGGAAAGCAACAAACTAGTATGGATTTCAGAGGGAACTTTTCAATCCAAACCAGGTCTGGAGGTCAGCACCTGAGATAGATAGGTTTTATAGCATAGGGTAAGTTACTAATTCTGCTGTTTCATGACATGCCTTCTAACCCACTGCTATCTGAATAAAACACGCCCATGTTTTTTCAACATACATTTCTTGGTCTTTGAGCTCGCTTCCTGTTCTTGGACTTCCTACTCTGCTCTTGACAGATTTTTTGGGAAAGGACTAAGACAATAGGATCCCCCAAAGCAGAAAAACATTTCTTCACAGGAAATATTCATTCCTGGGGCCTACACTGTAGCAGACTGCTGTGTGTGGTCATTCTGCCATCTGACTGGTATTGCACACAGGAAACTGGTTGAGAGCTTGGTGATTAATGTAGGCTGCTGGATTTGGTCAGGGGAACAGATGTGTATTAGGTCTCTGATCTAACTGTGGAGAAAAAGTTTTAATACCTTTAAAAAGTGCCCAATTGCCCAATTTTGCCAAGCTAGTTTGTCACATTACCTTATTCATGAGCTATCATTTTCATCCCAAGGGCATACAAACCGGGTAGCATGGAAAGGCGTGTTCAACTGAATAATTGGCATTCAGCTGTGCAGAAAGAAAACTGAATGGGCAAAAGGTCCAGCTGCATATCAATGCCTTGGACTGGTTGCCATATCCAAAACCCAGCAGATTATGTCTTTCTTTCCTTCTTTCTACAATTCAGTCTACAATCAGCAGGAATCCTCCACATACTCCATAAGACCTCTAAATAAAAAGCAGAAGGGTATGACAATGTAATGAAGGTAACGTGGGCAGCAGGGCAACACTAATGACCTCATCAAATGCTCACCTTTGCCATTTTGGGGACGCTGTGGTGGTTTTTAAGTTTTTGAACAAAATTACAATGTATGAAAGAGATTAATAGTTCTGTACATCTGGTGACTGACTGCAAATAAAGCAATAATATTTGTCATAGCAGCATGTTAGCATGTTCCTTTTACAATCAGTTAGCTATAAAGCCTGGCAATTCACACATAATCATTTAATGTATAGCAGTATACAAGCTTTTGTACCTCTGCGTTACTCGCTGCAATCTGTCTGGCCCATGATTGTCTTATTTGGACATGCAAGTTCTTCAGTACAAGCACTGTCTGTACTTTGGATTCTGTACAGCAGAGCACAGAACATAATGTTGGTGTTTAAAAAGGAAATGATGAATATTTCCCCTATTTACCATACTAGAAATTCCAATAGATGTCATCAGACTCTCTCAACTAGTCTCTGCTAGTGCCCAAGCATGCAAGTGCTGGTTCAAAAACCTTTCGTCATGACTGACAACCTAGTTTTTAACAAGAAGCACTGGAACTGAAAAAAAAAAATTAACTAGAATTTCCGTTAGAGTGAGAGACTCCTCTCTGACACCGAAGTACAAAGCTTTTTAGCATCAGAAAGTAAGATACTCTTTGAGTTATGTTACTGACCCTGTCCTAAACCTCCTAAAATTGAGATTATCATGAAACATATTCTTCCTAGGCAGCACTGAGAATGAAGCTACCCCTGACAGTTTTGCTACCATGTATTGGCTTTCTGGAGAAGACAGGTCAAAGTGGACCACCACAGGTGTGGACCAAATGTATGGACAAAAATGTAAACGTGAGTGATATGATGGTGTAGGGAGAAAAGCGCCATCTTGAGACCATCATTCAGCAACAATTCTCAACTCCTGGTCATTCTGCAGTTTGCAAAAAAGCCTGTGTGCACAGCTTGGCCTGGTGTTCATCTCACTGCTGTCACACTTTCTATCCAGTGTAAGACTCCTTCAGAGTACGCAACAGCATGTGCCACAAGAGAGTGCACCCTCCTGATTCTCTGCCAGGAGTGGTGGTGAATCTCCCAGCTCACGCATGAGCTTTGGACTTGTCAGCGAGACACGCCAAATTTATACAAAGAAAGGAAGAGCACAGATTTATCAGGATCTCTGCTGTGGCTCTTCTTAGTGGGGGTCTGTTGCAGGCCTTTGGATGCTCTGCTCTAGGACTGTGTCTGTGGATGTGGAGAGATGATATCGCACAGTCCTGAACTCTTCTTTCAATCCTTCAATAATGAAGCCTACAGAGGGAAGCTGCTGCTACCAAACAGTCAGCATTTCCTTAATGAATTAAAGTGTTTGCAAGGTCTGGGTCTGTACCTGCAACAACCTCTGCCTGTTTCTGTTCTACACGGGGATGAAGACAGAGAGGAGGGATTAGGGCAGGAAAGCATAATCGCTGCTGGGAAGTCTTGTCCAATGTAACTTTGGTTGGTTTGGAGGCTTGGAGAAGCAAAGCAATTCAGAAATCACAGACGGTTGAAGGAGTGATCTGCAAAGCCAAAACCAGATATTTCCTTGGACTTGCCTGGATGACAGGGGAGTTCAAAAGCCCATGAGCCAGATGTGTGTGCCAGTTGAAGACACGCTGTCACTCTCACTAAGTCACCATCAAAACCACTGTGTCTTTGTCTCTCTGTCAGGATTTTGATGTCAGGTTCAGTGAGAGCATGGGGGTGGAAAGAGAGCTCCACGCATACTTCAGAATAGTACCTACCACTACACTTTACAGGTATTACAGGTATCCTGGATGTCTCTAGTGATATATGCACCATCAAAACATAAATATACCCTTCCGAAGTAGATGATTTTCAGCAATGGGAACCTGAAATCAAGTTCTAGAAATTATGTGCAAGATGGGAATTTACACGTGCTTGAATAATCTTTCCAACGTAACGCAGGCGCATTTGAAATTTCTCCCATTAGGTGAAGGTTTTCCAAATAAGTGGTCTGGGAGTCAGCCATGCTGGAATCAGCTCCTGTGGCCAAAGAGCAGATCAACAGCCTAAAGCTACATCCCTTATTTTCTGGAAATCTCTGACACCCTCTTCACAAATGCGCTTTACTTGTCGGATTCTTGGAGGATGGAAATTGTCCAGTACAAACTGTGTTGAGACCACAGTTTTGTAACATTGGAAGGAAAAAATAAAGACTAGGCTCATGCCAACCTTGTAACCACACTGGCTGTACACTGCTTTTATTTAGAAGTACAAGTCTGCGGCAGTTTGGTCAACCCAGGGGTATTTCTCCAGATTTACGCCTGCATACCTGAAAAGGTTTTGGCATGAAATCTGTTGAAAGGAATGGAGGAGGAGAAGGATGTTCAGAGTTTAATTTATACAAGCTACAGTAAACAACTGAAAATTAAACTAGCGCCTGAAACAGACCCAGTCAAAGCCTCTCCCTCCTTATCCTTTTCCTTGTGACATTTATTGCAGGGCCCTAGAGAGGACTGGAGAGTATGCGGTGCTCTGAGTTTTAACACTGGAATGTAAAACATTTTCCAAACGGGTGAGGGGAGAAAGTTTTCTTTAAACACGTTCCAGGAACAGACCTGAGAAAAATGCCTGATCTGAAAAGGCCTGATGAAGAGTTAGCCTTTCATTAAACGGCATTTCCTTTGAAGTGGCAAAAGTGTATGTGATTGAGGATGCATTTTTGTCACGGCTGCCTTGGGAGTCACATATCCTGTGATCACCATATTTTATTTTATTTTAATCTGTGACGTTTGACATTTTGAAGGGTTTGCATGTGGTGGACGTGATGGTAAACAGTCGAATCACACTAAGAACGTCGAGAGCTGCCAAGTCAAACACCAGAGCAGCACGGGAGGCTGAGACAACAAGGTCTCCAGTGATTTGTCGCTGGTGATGGCAGTGAGGGCCATGGGCTCTCTTCTGCCTCTGGATTTCAGGAGCAGGGCGGGCAACACCAAAGTCTTGCCTAGGTTTAAAAGGCTTTACCAGTATGGGTCAATATGCCCAGTCAAGAGATTTTTGCCTACTATTTCTCTGACGTAAACAAGCCATCGTGAGAAATGACACTTTTTTGTTGTTTTTCTGCATTTATACGTTTACCTACACTAAAGCATTTTGCTATGCCCACTGGGTGCATTTGCAAGTATAAACCTTACCTGAATTTTCATTTCTGCCTTTCAAGTCTGTGCAGCTCTGTAAAGGCAGATGTGAGACTTGCCCGTCCTGCTAAACGAATTGCACTGGGGCAGCAATTTTAGCCAGTATTAAATATTCAGTTAAATGCTATTCAATTTCTTTGAACAGTCCTAATTGCAAACTAGAAGTTGTATTGATTAAAATACCGTGATTTGTGACCTAGGGAATTTTGCTACTAATAGTTCGTGACCTTTTCTTTGGATTTACTCTGCCTTTTCTCATGCCTTTTTACTCTTATTTTCTGTATCAATACACTCTCCCCAAATATAGCTGAAAAATTGACCAAAACGCGTCAGTCATCTTTAAAAAGAAGTCTGTTTTCCTAATATTATTTCTGCATGTGAAGAAAATCCCTGCTAATGAAAAAAAAGCTTACAAATGGCTTACATATGCTGCTTTTTTTCAGCAAGAGCCTGCAGGTATTTTAAACCTGGGCTTGTATTTGCAAAAGTACAGAGTTATGATTTAGAAATAAATAAGTGATGAAAGCTTGGGCCGTTGACATTGGCAATAGATCGACAGAATCTCAAAAGTTTCTCTGAAAACAATTTCTTAAAACCTAGATCTTGCAAGCTTCTCTGAGCCTCCAGTCTCCTATTTTGTTTGGGTTGACCTCAGCTCAGGGAGTACGAGGAAGAGGATGGCCTTTCCCTGATCAATGCCTTGCCCCTGGGCTGAAGACACTGATGTCTCTGGGTGCTCAGAGAAGAAATGATTTAGGAGTCCCCCCCTGGGGAGCTTAAGGAAGGACTGAGAGACATTGCAGGGCAAGCAGGACAGGAAGGGACCTCCCGCGCTTTCCAGTCACTGTCTTCTTAGCACAAGCATAACATGTAAAGCCTTTCATGTAGTTATCCACCACCATCTCGACAGCAGTTTGGTTTCCCCCGCTGCTGCTCCGATTGGAAAACCGTTCCAGGACCTCCCTGCTTTGCTGATTAGGACTTTCTTCTAATTTCCAGCCTAAATTTATTTGTGGCCAGTTTATAACCATTTCTTCTTGTGCCAACATGGTCCTAAAACTGAAAAAAAAAATAAAAATTAAAGTCTCTTCTCCCTCCCTGTTGTTTACTGTGATGTATTTATAGAGAGCGATCCTATCTCTTCCCAACCATCCCTTTGCTAGACTAAACAAGTCCCGCTGTGCAGGGGCAGCCCCACGGCTCGTCCGCCAGTCCCACCACACTGCACTGGGATGAGGGCATCCGCGGGAAAAATGGGGGGCTGAGGCAGTGCCTCAGGGGTGACAAAGTGTTTCTGATGGTTGCCTTCATCATCTATGGCTGTCCTTGGATAAGACACATGAAAATGTCACTAGGAGGGAAACTAGGGAAGGGTTTTACCCTGCAGTATCTTCTCTGTGGGACCTGCCCTTGTGCACAGCCTTGCACATGGAGCAGACCAGGTTTTCACCAAGAAGGGCTGCAGACCCACAGAAGGACATTTAGCTTTGAGCAGTGGATAAGCTGCATATTCACACCCTAGTCCACAATAACTCATTTTCGCACTTGCAAAGTACATAAAGGAGCGTGATTACCCCTTCCCTTCATCAAGGTGAGCAACTGTCTTTGTATAAGCAGCATTCAAAGTAGTGCAACAACTACGCACACACCCCCCCTGAGCTTCACGTGCTGCAGAGGAGGCCAGAGGCTGCCCAGCACACATGCGCGTTTCACCTGGTATTACAAGGCAAGAGCTTTCAGCTTATCATTTCACTGAACAAATGATACAAGCAAAGCATGGCTGAGCAGCTCCAGGCTTGGCATGAACAGCTTTCAGATAAATCAGGGTAACGTGTGGCTTTTTTGACAGGCTACCACCAAAAAAAGCCCCAGAGCATTCTGAAATACGGCTGGAAGCAAATAGGGCTTGACCATATGTGACTGAGAAAGTTATTAATCTCCTCAGAGAAACTTCTTCCACTGCACACAGGAAACTTTCTTTTCTTTTTTTTTTTTTTTTTTTTTTTTAATTAATGAGTTAAACCACAACAAATAGAAAAGGTTAACTGTTGTGGGATGACTAAGCCTCTTGGGGCCCACGATCAAATAAAATGCCAAAATAAAAGCAAAAGTAAGCATCTTTCAGTCTGGCTGGTTTTGCAACACTTTGCAAGCAAGTTGTTGGGGTCTTTCTGGCTCCCTGCCTAATTTTGCCTGTAACTGATAGGCAAGCGCTGCTAGGGGGGAAGCACAGGGACTGCTTGGTAGCAGGCAGCGGCACAGCAACGCCTGACAGCCTCGGACCACAAGTGAGGAATGTTAGCTCGGCAACTCCAAGGTGTTTTCTGCTATAAATTATAGTGAATTTACTGCACTAAGAAATTACCAGTTTCTGGAGAAAATTATAGGCAATGTGTCAGCTATAAATGATTTATGCATAAAACAACCTGTACTGCAGGAACCCAGGGGGTATAATAACAAGACAAAAAATCATTTAATCTTGTATGTAAATTTAAGCAGGCAGGAATTTGGGAAGAACTGCTTGTTTTTATTCCATCTTGTGTTGCTGCCAAGTAAAGACAGTACTTGAGCAGAAAGGCACTGATGTGGAGCAGGTAGATAGGCTTGCCAATTTCCAGCAAGATACATTTTAAACTGGCTTTTTGGTTTCAGTTCAACACCCTCTGAGAATTGATTGGTTTCCATTTGACAAGAAAGGATTCAGAAAAGCAGAAGACTCTTTCTGGGCTAGATAAACTCAGCATGAGCAATGCTGTCTGTGGGCCAGATGAATCTAAAACATGCCGGCGTTCAGCGAAAACCTGATTCTTCCCCCCTTATTCACATGCAGTAGTCTATTAATTCTTAGGAGACTCCTGCTGGAGTAAGACCGTAGGTGAGCAAAGAGAGCTGAATCAGCTTAGATCTGAAGAATTGGTGCCAAGTCAGGCTTCACAGGCAAACAGACACTTCATGTCAAGTGAGCGTCATTTCAGGTAAGCAGCCTAAGGCAACGAAGAAGTGGCATCAAGTTTTCTGATTTGATTCTTTAAATAATTTGTTAACGAGCTGCAAGGAGTTAATCTGGTTTTATGCATCAAAAATAGATGGCCACACACCCGCTAGACCATGCCCACGGGCATTGCAGGCATGCAAATTGGTAAGCAGCTTGCATCAGGCTCTCATTTTCCCGGGGAAACAGCTTTGGGCTGTGCAAAGGAGGCAGAACCACTACTCCAACTTTCCTCCATCAGTCCTCACTGCCTCCCCCTCTTTCTAAAATGAGACAGAAGAGCCAAGCACTGCTCCGCCTGCTCCTTGTGGCACAGAGGTCCTTCCCCCACAGGGGAAGAGGGGGTGTCCCCTTGCTCTTACTCTCACCACCGAGGAACAGCACAGTGAGATGAAGCCGACCGGTCCATACGGAGCCAAGTCTTGTTGCCTTTGTCATTTTCTATTCAGGTAAAACTTCCCTCAGTGGCATCACTAAGGACTAAGACTTAAAGAATGAGGCCCATGAAATATTTACCATTAGTGTACACGATAATGAGTTTTCTGCATATCTATATGCAATACACACACACATATAAATGCAGCGCGCGCACACGCACATATATGCAATGTGTTTGAGTTATGATAGCTGTGGGAGTGATTGCCTGGAATTGTCTGCCCATTGTAAATTAAATATGACAGTTCTACATCTGCATTAATGTTATTACTTTTTTGAGACTCGTCTTTCTCAGATGCTGGCGTTGGTCTCACAGGCTGTGAGTATACGTCACACTCTTCTCCCTTTATTTTTCTTCTGGCAGAATAGCATATCTCTCTATGGTCTTGCAGCTGGGATCTACAGAAGCCAACGAGGGTGACGAAGGTTAAGGGAGCTCTGGAAGGGACCACCCAAAGTACCTTTACAGCAATCATCATGCTTGTTACTCTATTCCAGAGAGCAGAGCAGAATAACAAGGGTGAAATAAAGAATTCGCCTTTGCAAGGGTAAGAAATTTGCATGACCTCCATCCTGAAGGAAAATATATGCAGAACAGTAGAAATCCTTCCAAAGAGCTGTGATGTGGAAGCACCTTTTTCACCAACATTGTGGTGGTGCTGTTGTGCCATGGTTCATTAACAAAATGTGCAGTCATCAAGGTCCAGTGGTAAAGCAATAACACACAATGTAATATACTCAGGAGACACAAGTTCAGCACTGAGACTCCTCAGCACCCCGGATGCAGTCTGAGCAGGTCTCCAGAGCCGAGGTCCACGCTTGTGCTGTAAGCAGCCCTGGCATCTCCCCACCCTGGACCAGGAGGGTAGTGAGATATCTCTCCTTTCCACTGCCCAGCTGGTCCATCATCTCCCCTCTCCTTCAGTTCCCCGGCACTCAAAAGTGCCTTATAACTCAAGTAAGACTCTGCTGCCCTGCTTTTCTCTGCAACGGCCACCTTGTTTTGATCCTGCCCCATATTTCTTTTTTAAATGAAACCAAATCACTTCCTATATAAGAAGTTATTACTATCATGTGAATTGATCAGTGCCAAAAATATCATGGGAGGTTAGGGGAAAATGGCACTCTCATGGTGTGCTACTCACAGGGCGCAGCCTTTCACCGAGGCTCAGGATGAACTAATTATTATAGAGCTCTTTAGAGAAAAAGCGGCCTCATTGTTAATCTATTGAAGAAGTTTGTGCAGCTCTTAAAAACAAATGAACATCTGTAAGAAGTTCAAATGGAAACATAAATAGATTTACTCGATGTTTTGCAGTTTATATGGTCAGGGAGACAGCTCAGGACAGAGCCAGTTAGCAGACTGAGGTTAGAAAGTAAGAGGACAGGACTTAACTTTCCATAGCAGAATGTTTAGACAGGAAGAAAAAGATGTGGTTTGTGTTTAGTGAGCAGGTAGTGAAATGAAATATATTATGTATATGTGCTAGTACACCCTGATTCCCTGCCTCACTCAATTTTCTGCTAAGATACCATAAAGCTGAGTTACTGGCCAGCTGCACCCAACTGTGCTGCTCTTTAAACATTATTATACTATTCTAGACAAGTAGGTAAAAAAAGCCCAACAGACGAGCTGCGTAGCCTGAGTTCACCGATGAGCACTAAAGGCTTCAGCTGAGGTGAGAACTTGGACGCAGCCTTGTGTTCCCAAAGCCCCTACGGGGCCAGAGACTTTTCAAGTATCATTTTTCCCACTTTTAAGCCAATGTCATGGTCTA
The DNA here is from genome assembly GCF_047370975.1 of Nipponia nippon. Lineage (NCBI taxonomy): Eukaryota > Metazoa > Chordata > Aves > Pelecaniformes > Threskiornithidae > Nipponia > Nipponia nippon. The sequence continues at coordinate 130,584,459 of NW_028262290.1, forward strand.
CCACACGTCAAGAGGTGCGGTATGTCCCCAGCTGAGGTGCAATGCTGTGGTTTCTTCTCTGCTCCAAGATCATCACACCAGTCACCACTGCTGGGTGGAAGACTGCAGTGCTCTGCTGCTTACGTGTGCCTGGTCTGAGGCAGAAGGTCACCGTGATGCCCTGCATAAAAATATGGGAAAGGCTGAAGAAGAAGCAGCCTGTTACACGAATCTTCTGCTCAAGGCGTGAGATGTACTTGGGAGGAGAAAAAGGTTGGCTTGAGCTGCATAATGACTTCATTTGAACAGCCAATGCATAGGATCAAGAACCAGCATCTATTTAAAGACCTTCAACAAATTGTCCCAGACTTTCTCAGAATCTTGTTGTCCTCTCACTGAGAAACTGCTACTGAATTTTCTAGCAGGGTATGGATTCAGGGACTCCTAGCAAAAATGGTGTTTAGGTCCCAGACAACTGAAATCAGCCAAAGTTCTGTCATGTATTTCAATAGGAAAAGATTGAGCCCTATGTAATATCAGTTCTGCAAAGGGAGATTACTGCTTCAGTTCACCCCAGTACATCCCAGTGTAGGACACTGTGCATTTTTATGTTCCTAAGGAAACCGCAAAATATCAATTCACAAGACGTGCTCACAGGAAAGTACCACCTATCTTGCACCTGCTACATGCAGCATAAATTTCCTAATGAAAAATGTGAATAGAATAACTTTAAGAATAATAATAACAACCCTAAGGAGAGATGTACTTGTCTCCTATGTTTTAAGGAATATATCTATACTCAGTCTGGCAGTCTTCCCACAATGTGGGCTCTTTTTTTAAATTCCCATCAAATTTTACTGCATTTGTATGATACGCAATTAATGAGCCATAGAATCATTGAAATTAGAAATGGAAAAGATGCATTAAGTCATCTAGTCCATCCCCTGACAGTGCAGGATTGTTCCCTACAGTGTATTTTTATATTTTCTAATGCTCTGTACAGTCCAGATTTAAATGTCTCCAGAGATGGAGCTTCCACCAATTCATTTAGAGGACTGCTCCATGGTCCTGTAGCTCTCACTCTCTGGAAAATTTTCCTCATAATGCCATGTACATCTTCCCTTTCTCACTTTCACTTCTTCTGTTTTAGCTGTAATCCCTTCTAACAACTCAAATAATTCCCCTCCCTCCCTGATATTTATACTTTATGTCATCATGCCCTCTCGTTAAAGATTGCTTACATAAACTATACACACTTAGTTTTCATGCCTTGCTTACATGCTCAAGCATTTCCCTCCAGCCCTTGTCCCTCCAGCCCTTTAATCATTTTGTGTTGCTCTCTCCGAACTCCCTCCACGTCGTTTGCTTCCTTCTGATAAAAAGGCAGC